>NC_054888.1:925547-1140547 GCF_018320785.1 Cheilinus undulatus
ATAGTCAGAGGAGGAATGTTGTCAGAGTCAGAGGAGGAATGTTGTCAGAGTCAGAGGAGGAATGTTGTCAGAGTCAGAGGAGGAATGTTGTCAGAGTCAGAGGAGGAATGTTGTTATAGTCAGAGGAGGAATGTTGTCAGAGTCAGAGGAGGAATGTTGTTATAGTCAGAGGAGGAATGTTGTTAGAGTCAGAGGAGGGAATGTTGGTGTTTGATTCCTGCAGAAACGTCTAATTGACAGTAGAGGCTGTGAGTGCGTCTCATGGAGAGAAAGACTGGAACCTGAGCTCCAGACTGTGACCCTGCTGCAGGTCTGATGTGTGCGTCTGTGTGTGTTGATTCTATACTACTGTATTTTTACCTGCTGCAGTACGCCCGTCATGTCAGGCCCTCCTCCATGCAGGTAGGCCTGAAACGCCAAAATGGGAATGATTTCACATGAGAGATGACTTTATACGTCATGTAAATCACATGATGGTTTACATGTGTGACAGATGTTCATCTTTACAGACGTAGCTACATCATTCATGAACTACGGAGCTGAGAAGCTTCCAGCTGGTCTGTAAATCTGAGCACGCTCTTCTCATGGAGATGTTTCAGTCAAACATCTTCATCAAAAAGAGCTGGAGGTACAGAGAGAGAGAGACGTCTGTAGGCCGTCACTGTGGGGTTTCAAGCCAGTCACCAGTCAAAGATATATCACCATCTCGACATGTTCATATCAACAGTTCTGACCTCGAGTGGCACCTTTAGGAAATGTGGTTAGAATTGGTGAAGAGCAGCACCTGCACCAGTGGCCCAGTGGGAGCTTCCACCCACTTTACAAGTTTTACAGGGTGCCAACTATGGCTGCCTGCTGGGAAAAAGACATTCATAAAACGTTCCCTCCTTTAACGTCTTCAAAACACTCAGTCTTAAACATTCATAAAACATTCCCTCCTTTAACATCTTTAAAACACTCAGTCTTAAACATTCATAAAACGTTCCCTCCTTTAACATCTTTAAAACACTCAGCCCTTAAACATTCATAAAACGTTCCCTCCTTTAACATCTTTAAAACACTCAGTCTTAAACATTCATAAAACGTTCCCTCCTTTAACATCTTTAAAACACTCAGTCTTAAACATTCATAAAACATTCCCTCCTTTAACATCTTTAAAACACTCAGTCTTAAACATTCATAAAACGTTCCCTCCTTTAACATCTTTAAAACACTCAGTCTTAAACATTCATAAAACATTCCCTCCTTTAACATCTTTAAAACACTCAGTCTTAAACATTCATAAAACGTTCCCTCCTTTAACATCTTTAAAACACTCAGTCTTAAACATTCATAAAACGTTCCCTCCTTTAACATCTTTAAAACACTCAGTCTTAAACATTCATAAAACATTCCCTCCTTTAACATCTTTAAAACACTCAGTCTTAAACATTCATAAAACGTTCCCTCCTTTAACGTCTTTAAAACACTCAGTCCTTAAACATTCTTAAAACGTTCCCTCCTTTAACATCTTTAAAACACTCAGTCCTTAAACATTCATAAAACGTTCCCTCCTTTGTCTTTAAAACACTCAGTCTTAAACATTCATAAAACGTTCCCTCCTTTGTCTTTAAAACACTCAGTCTTAAACATTCATAAAACGTTCCCTCCTTTGTCTTTAAAACACTCAGTCTTAAACATTCATAAAACGTTCCCTCCTCTGCCTTACACTCCATCTGCTCAAGTCTTTAAAACATTCCATCTTTTATCTTTGATGACGTCATCCGCCCACCCATTGTTACACATACATACCAACAACCCTATTTCTTGCATCTCTGATTGGCCCATCATGGATTTGACTGACAGAGCGTTTGACCAATCACTTTCTAAGTTTTATTTTGAAAGGTTCTGTCCTTCCCAAACACCATCTGTGGTGAAAGCGTGGATCTCTGACATCTCTGTGGTAACTCATGACTAAATCAGTTGGACTTCTGCACATGTCTCCTGACCACTCAAATTTTTCATAAAAACAGGGACGATCCCAGCGTGAGTTTCCTCAGGAACAATCAGGACAAAAAGCCCTGGAGTTTGGAGTCGGTTTGTAGCTCCCTCTCACTGAGCATGTGCAGTGATACGAGTAATGATGGAGACAGAATCGGCTTGGAATCCAGCAGTGAATGCCACAGTGAGATAAATCTTGAGGGTTTTTCTCCAGCAGGCTGTTTGATAGAAAACTGGACCATAAAGACTCCAAACATGAACCATCAGAAGGTTTTTATTTCCATCAGTCTATTCCTGTCTCATTTTATCGGTTTTGTTTGGAGTCTGTTTGTGTTTACCACCCTTTTGTTTGTTTATTTGTTGTCTTTCTTTGCTCTTTCCCACCGTGTGGTTTCTGTTACCGCTCTGCTTCAGTCCAGTTCTGTAGCGGTGGCTCCATTTTAAAGGGGAATGACAAATATTTCAAATATGGACAGATGTTTGACTCTATGTCCAGGAAATAAAGACCCAAAAGAAAGAGCTGAAACGAGTGAACGCTCCCCTTTAAAAGAGTGAACATGCTTTAACAAAGCTTCAGTAAACCTTTCTGATGTTTCTGCTCTCCATGTGTGAATCCTGTCTTCACTAACTCCTCTTCTTTAAATATCACAGTCTGGATTTACAACGTCTACCAGAGACAAATGTAGAGCTAGAACACGCTCTTTACCTTCTGTGACATCTCTGTTTCTGTGTCTGCAGCTCTGAATCAGAATCAGACCTGATGGAGGAACTAAACTCAGAGAGATTAGGTAAGCTAAACTCAGAGTTTGATTAGAGAGTAACTAAACTCAGAGTTTGACTCTGTCAAACACCGACCACCATTCAGAGTTTACACCTTTAAGACTGGACTAAAAACGACCTGTTTCAGCCTACAATCCACCCAGGAGGGAGTTAGAGAGTAGCTAAACTCAGAGTTTGATACGAGAGAGTAGCTAAACTCAGAGTTTGATTAGAGAGTAGCTAAACTCAGAGTTTGATTAGAGAGTAGCTAAACTCAGAGTTTGATTAGAGAGTAGCTAAACTCAGAGTTTGATTAGAGAGTAGCTAAACTCAGAGTTTGATTACAGAGTAACTAAACTCAGAGTCTGATTAGAGAGTAACTAAACTCAGAGTCTGATTAGAGAGTAACTAAACTCAGAGTCTGATTAGAGAGTAACTAAACTCAGAGTTTGATTAGAGAGTAGCTAAACTCAGAGTTTGATTAGAGAGTAACTAAACTCAGAGTTTGATTAGAGAGTAACTAAACTCAGAGTTTGATTAGAGAGTAACTAAACTCAGAGTTTGATTAGAGAGTAACTAAACTCAGAGTTGATTTAAAGAGTAGCTAAACTCAGAGTTTGATTAGAGTGTAACTAAACTCAGAGTTTGATTAGAGAGTAACTAAACTCAGAGTTTGATTAGAGAGTAGCTAAACTCAGAGTTTGATTAGAGAGTAACTAAACTCAGAGTTTGATTAGAGAGTAACTAAAACCAGAGTTTGGTTCACAGAGTAACTAAACTCAGAGTTTGATTACAGAGTAACTAAACTCAGAGTTTGATTCACAGAGTAACTAAACTCAGAGTTTGATTCACAGAGTAACTAAACTCAGAGTTTGATTCACAGAGTAACTAAACTCAGAGTCTGATTACAGAGTAACTAAACTCAGAGTTTGAATCAGAGAGTAACAAAAAACAGAGTTGTTTGAGAGAGTAACTAAACTCAGAGTTTGATTAGAGAGTAACTAAACTCAGAGTTTGATTAGAGAGTAACTAAACTCAGAGTTTGATTAGAGAGTAACTAAACTCAGAGTTTGATTAGAGAGTAACTAAACTCAGAGTTTGATTAGAGAGTAACTAAACTCAGAGTTGATTTAAAGAGTAACTAAACTCAGAGTTTGATTCAGAGAGTAACTAAACTCAGAGTTTGATCACAGAGTTACTAAACTCAGAGTTTGATTAGAGAGTAACTAAACTCAGAGTTTGATCACAGAGTTACTAAACTCAGAGTCTGATTAGAGAGTATCTAAACTCAGAGTTTGATTATAGAGTAGCTAAACTCAGAGTCTGATTAGAGAGTAACTAAACTCAGAGTTTGATTAGAGAGTAGCTAAACTCAGAGTTTGATTAGAGAGTAGCTAAACTCAGAGTTTGATTAGAGAGTAGCTAAACTCAGAGTTTGATTAGAGAGTAGCTAAACTCAGAGTTTGATTAGAGAGTAGCTAAACTCAGAGTTTGATACGAGAGAGTAGCTAAACTCAGAGTTTGATTACAGAGTAACTAAACTCAGAGTTTGATTAGAGAGTAACTAAACTCAGAGTTGATTTAAAGAGTAGCTAAACTCAGAGTTTGATTAGAGTGTAACTAAACTCAGAGTTTGATTAGAGAGTAACTAAACTCAGAGTTTGATTACAAAGTAACTAAACTCAGAGTTTGATTAGAGAGTAACTAAACTCAGAGTCTGATTACAGAGTAACTAAACTCAGAGTTGATTTAAAGAGTAACTAAACTCAGAGTTTGATTCAGAGAGTAACTAAACTCAGAGTTTGATCACAGAGTTACTAAACTCAGAGTTTGATTAGAGAGTAACTAAACTCAGAGTCTGATTAGAGAGTAGCTAAACTCAGTTTGATTATAGAGTAGCTAAACTCAGAGTCTGATTAGAGAGTAGCTAAACTCAGAGTCTCATTAGAGAGTAACTAAACTAAGAGTCTGATTAGAGAGTAGCTAAACTCAGAGTTTGATTAGAGAGTAACTAAACTCAGAGTTTGATTAGAGATTAACTAAACTCAGAGTCTGATTACAGAGTAACTAAACTCAGAGTTTGATTAGAGAGTAACTAAACTCAGAGTTTGATTAGAGAGTAACTAAACTCAGAGTTTGATTAGAGAGTAACTAAACTCAGAGTTTGATTAGAGAGTAACTAAACTCAGAGTTTGATTAGAGAGTAACTAAACTCAGAGTTTGATTAGAGTGTAACTAAACTCAGAGTTTGATTAGAGAGTAACTAAACTCAGAGTTTGATTACAAAGTAACTAAACTCAGAGTTTGATTACAGAGTTACTAAACTCAGAGTTTGATTAGAGATTAACTAAACTCAGAGTCTGATTACAGAGTAACTAAACTCAGAGTTTGATTCAGAGAGTAACTAAACTCAGAGTTTGATTAGAGAGTAACTAAACTCAGAGTTTGATTCAGAGAGTAACTAAACTCAGAGTTTGATTAGAGAGTAACTAAACTCAGAGTTTGATTAGAGAGTAACTAAACTCAGAGTTTGATTAGAGTGTAACTAAACCCAGATTTTGTTTATAGAGTAACTAAACTCAGAGTCTGATTAGAGAGTAACTAAACTCAGAGTTTGATTAGAGAGTAGCTAAACTCAGAGTTTGATTAGAGAGTAACTAAACTCAGAGTTTGATTAGAGAGTAACTAAACTCAGAGTTTGATTAGAGAGTAACTAAACTCAGAGTTTGATTAGAGAGTAACTAAACTCAGAGTTTGATTAGAGAGTAACTAAACTCAGAGTTTGATTAGAGAGTAACTAAACTCAGAGTCTGATTACAGAGTAACTAAACTCAGAGTCTGATTAGAGAGTAACTAAACTCAGAGTCTGATTAGAGAGTAACTAAACTCAGGGTTTGATTAGAGAGTAACTAAACTCAGAGTCTGATTACAGAGTAACTAAACTCAGAGTCTGATTAGAGAGTATCTAAACTCAGAGTTTGATTAGAGAGTAGCTAAACTCAGAGTTTGATTAGAGAGTAACTAAACTCAGAGTTTGATTAGAGAGTAACTAAACTCAGAGTTTGATTAGAGAGTAACTAAACTCAGAGTTTGATTAGAGAGTAACTAAACTCAGAGTTGATTTAAAGAGTAACTAAACTCAGAGTTTGATTAGAGAGTAACTAAACTCAGAGTTTGATTAGAGAGTAACTAAACTCAGAGTTGATATAAAGAGTAACTAAACTCAGAGTTTGATTCAGAGAGTAACTAAACTCAGAGTTTGATTACAGAGTAACTAAACTCAGTTTGATTAGAGAGTAACTAAACTCAGAGTTTGATTAGAGAGTAACTAAACTCAGAGTTTGATTAGAGAGTAGCTAAACTCAGAGTTTGATTAGAGAGTAACTAAACTCAGAGTTTGATTAGAGAGTAACTAAACTCAGAGTCTGATTAGAGAGTAACTAAACTCAGAGTTTGATTAGAGAGTAGCTAAACTCAGAGTTTGATTAGAGAGTAGCTAAACAGAGTTTGATTAGAGAGTAACTAAACTCAGAGTTGATTTAAAGAGTAGCTAAACTCAGAGTTTGATGAGAGTGTAACTAAACTCAGAGTTTGATTACAAAGTAACTAAACTCAGTTTGATTACAGAGCAACTAAACTCAGAGTTTGATTCAGAGAGTAACTAAACTCAGAGTTTGATTAGAGAGTAACTAAACTCAGAGTTTGATTAGAGAGTAACTAAACTCAGAGTTTGATTCAGAGAGTAACTAAACTCAGAGTTTGGTTTACAGAGTAACTAAAACCAGAGTTTGATTTACAGAGTAACTAAACTCAGAGTTTGATTAGAGAGTAACTAAAACCAGAGTTTGGTTTACAGAGTAACTAAAACCAGAGTTTGGTTCACAGAGTAACTAAATCCAGATTTTGGTTCACAGAGTAACTAAATCCAGAGTTTGGTTCACAGAGTAACTAAATCCAGAGTTTGGTTCACAGAGTAACTACAGTCAGAGTTTGGTTCACAGAGTAACTAAATCCAGAGTTTGGTTCACAGAGTAACTACAGTCAGAGTTTGGTTCACAGAGTAACTAAATCCAGAGTTTGGTTCACAGAGTAACTACAGTCAGAGTTTGGTTGACAGAGTAACTAAAGCCAGAGTTTGGCTCACAGAATAACTAAATCCAGAGTTTGGTTCACAGAGTAACTAAATCCAGAGTTTGGTTCACAGAGTAACTACAGTCAGAGTTTGGTTGACAGAGTAACTAAAGCCAGAGTTTGGCTCACAGAGTAACTAAATCCAGAGTTTGGTTCACAGAGTAACTAAATCCAGAGTTTGGTTCACAGAGTAACTAAATCCAGAGTTTGGTTCACAGAGTAACTACAGTCAGAGTTTGGTTGACAGAGTAACTAAAGCCAGAGTTTGGCTCACAGAGTAACTAAATCCAGAGTTTGGTTTACAGAGTAACTAAAACCAGAGTTTGGTTCACAGAGTAACTAAATCCAGAGTTTGGTTCACAGAGTAACTACAGTCAGAGTTTGGTTCACAGAGTAACTAAATCCAGAGTTTGGCTCACAGAGTAACTAAATCCAGAGTTTGGTTCACAGAGTAACTAAATCCAGAGTTTGGTTCACAGAGTAACTACAGTCAGAGTTTGGTTCACAGAGTAACTAAATCCAGAGTTTGGTTCACAGAGTAACTAAATCCAGAGTTTGGTTCACAGAGTAACTAAAGCCAGAGTTTGGTTCACAGAGTAACTACACTCAGAGTTTGATTACAGAGTTACTAAACTCAGAGTTTGATTAGAGAGTAACTAAACTCAGAGTTTGATTAGAGATTAACTAAACTCAGAGTCTGATTACAGAGTAACTAAACTCAGAGTTTGATTATAGAGTAACTAAACTCAGAGTCTGATTAGAGAGTAACTAAACTCAGAGTTTGATTACAGAGTAACTAAACTCAGTTTGATTAGAGAGTAACTAAACTCAGAGTCTGATTAGAGAGTAACTAAACTCAGAGTTTGATTATAGAGTAGCTAAACTCAGAGTCTGATTAGAGAGTAGCTAAAGTCAGAGTTTGATTACAGAGTAACTAAACTCAGTTTGATTAGAGAGTAACTAAACTCAGAGTCTGATTAGAGAGTAACTAAACTCAGAGTCTGATTAGAGAGTAACTAAACTCAGAGTCTGATTAGAGAGTAGCTAAACTCAGAGTCTGATTAGAGAGTAGCTAAACTCAGAGTTTGATTAGAGAGTAACTAAACTCAGAGTTTGATTAGAGATTAACTAAACTCAGAGTCTGATTACAGAGTAACTAAACTCAGAGTTTGATTATAGAGTAACTAAACTCAGAGTTTGATTAGAGAGTAGCTAAACTCAGAGTCTGATTAGAGAGTAGCTAAACTCAGAGTTTGATTAGAGAGTAGCTAAACAGAGTTTGATTAGAGAGTAGCTAAACTCAGAGTTTGATTAGAGAGTAGCTAAACAGAGTTTGATTAGAGAGTAACTAAACTCAGAGTCTGATTACAGAGTAACTAAACTCAGAGTTTGATTACAGAGTAACTAAACTCAGAGTTTGATTAGAGAGTAACTAAACTCAGAGTTTGATTATAGAGAAGCTAAACTCAGAGTCTGATTAGAGAGTAACTAAACTCAGAGTCTGATTAGAGAGTAACTAAACTCGGAGTCTGATTAGAGAGTAGCTAAACTCAGAGTTTGATTAAAGAGTAACTAAACTCAGAGTTTGATTAGAGATTAACTAAACTCAGAGTCTGATTACAGAGTAACTAAACTCAGAGTTTGATTATAGAGTAACTAAACTCAGAGTTTGATTAGAGAGTAGCTAAACTCAGAGTTTGATTAGAGAGTAGCTAAACTCAGAGTTTGATTAGAGAGTAGCTAAACAGAGTCTGATTAAAGAGGAACTAAACTCAGAGTTTGATTAGAGAGTAGCTAAACTCAGAGTTTGATTAGAGAGTAACTAAACTCAGAGTCTGATTAGAGAGTAACTAAACTCAGCGTTTGATTAGAGAGTAACTAAACTCAGTGTCTGATTACAGAGTAACTAAACTCAGAGTCTGATTAGAGAGTAACTAAACTCAGAGTCTGATTAGAGAGTAACTAAACTCAGAGTCTGATTACAGAGTAACTAAACTCAGAGTTTGATTATAGAGTAACTAAACTCAGAGTTTGATTAGAGAGTAGCTAAACTCAGAGTTTGATTAGAGAGTAGCTAAACAGAGTTTGATTAAAGAGGAACTAAACTCAGAGTTTGATTAGAGAGTAGCTAAACTCAGAGTTTGATTAGAGAGTAACTAAACTCAGAGTCTGATTAGAGAGTAACTAAACTCAGCGTTTGATTAGAGAGTAACTAAACTCAGAGTCTGATTACAGAGTAACTAAACTCAGAGTCTGATTAGAGAGTAACTAAACTCAGAGTTTGATTACAGAGTAACTAAACTCAGAGTTTGATTAGAGAGTTACTAAACCCAGAGTTTGATTAGAGAGTAACTAAACTCAGAGTTTGATTACAGAGTAACTAAACTCAGTTTGATTAGAGAGTAACTAAACTCAGAGTTTGATTAGAGAGTAACTAAACTCAGAGTTTGGTTAGAGAGAAGCTAAACTCAGAGTTTGATTAGAGAGTAACTAAACTCAGAGTTTGATTAGAGAGTAACTAAACTCAGAGTTTGATTAGAGATTAACTAAACTCAGAGTCTGATTACAGAGTAACTAAACTCAGAGTTTGATTATAGAGTAACTAAACTCAGTTTGATTAGAGAGTAACTAAACTCAGAGTTTGATTAGAGAGTAACTAAACTCAGAGTTTGATTATAGAGTAGCTAAACTCAGAGTTTGATTACAGAGTAACTAAACTCGGAGTCTGATTAGAGAGTAGCTAAACTCAGAGTTTGATTAGAGAGTAACTAAACTCAGAGTTTGATTAGAGAGTAGCTAAACTCAGAGTTTGATTAGAGAGTAGCTAAACTCAGAGTTTGATTAGAGAGTAACTAAACTCAGAGTCTGATCAGAGAGTAACTAAACTCAGAGTTTGATTACAGAGTAACTAAACTCAGAGTTTGATTCAGAGAGTAACTAAACTCAGAGTTTGATTAGAGAGTAACTAAACTCAGAGTTTGGTTTACAGAGTAACTAAAACCAGAGTTTGATTTACAGAGTAACTAAACTCAGAGTTTGATTAGAGAGTAACTAAAACCAGAGTTTGGTTTACAGAGTAACTAAATCCAGAGTTTGGTTCACAGAGTAACTAAATCCAGATTTTGGTTCACAGAGTAACTAAATCCAGAGTTTGGTTCACAGAGTAACTAAATCCAGAGTTTGGTTCACAGAGTAACTTAATCCAGAGTTTGGTTCACAGAGTAACTACAGTCAGAGTTTGGTTCACAGAGTAACTAAATCCAGAGTTTGGTTCACAGAGTAACTAAATCCAGAGTTTGGTTCACAGAGTAACTAAATCCAGAGTTTGGTTCACAGAGTAACTACAGACAGAGTTTGGTTCACAGAGTAACTAAAGCCAGAGTTTGGCTCACAGAATAACTAAATCCAGAGTTTGGTTCACAGAGTAACTAAATCCAGAGTTTGGTTCACAGAGTAACTACAGTCAGAGTTTGGTTCACAGAGTAACTAAAGCCAGAGTTTGGCTCACAGAGTAACTAAATCCAGAGTTTGGTTTACAGAGTAACTAAAACCAGAGTTTGGTTCACAGAGTAACTAAATCCAGAGTTTGGTTCACAGAGTAACTAAATCCAGAGTTTGGTTCACAGAGTAACTACAGTCAGAGTTTGGTTGACAGAGTAACTAAAGCCAGAGTTTGGTTCACAGAGTAACTAAAGCCAGAGTTTGGCTCACAGAGTCACTAAATTCAGAGTTTGGTTCACAGAGTAACTAAATCCAGAGTTTGGCTCACAGAGTAACTAAATCCAGAGTTTGGTTCACAGAGTAACTACAGTCAGAGTTTGGTTCACAGAGTAACTAAATCCAGAGTTTGGTTCACAGAGTAACTAAATCCAGAGTTTGGCTCACAGAGTAACTAAATCCAGAGTTTGGTTCACAGAGTAACTAAATCCAGAGTTTGGTTCACAGAGTAACTACAGTCAGAGTTTGGTTGACAGAGTAACTAAAGCCAGAGTTTGGCTCATAGAGTAATTAAATCCAGAGTTTGGTTCACAGAGTAACTAAATCCAGAGTTTGGTTCACAGAGTAACTACAGTCAGAGTTTGGTTGACAGAGTAACTAAAGCCAGAGTTTGGCTCACAGAGTAACTAAATCCAGAGTTTGGTTCACAGAGTAACTAAATCCAGAGTTTGGTTCACAGAGTAACTACAGTCAGAGTTTGGTTGACAGAGTAACTAAAGCCAGAGTTTGGCTCACAGAGTAACTAAATCCAGAGTTTGGTTCACAGAGTAACTAAAGCCTGTTCCAGGATCGTGGTTATCCTCCACATATCTTCCAGAGATAACAGGAAGTGTCCCTGGTCTGATCTCAGTCCTGGTAGGCGTTCTGAGGTGTGGTCTGCCACTCTCAGGGTCATTTTTTAGCTTCTTGGAGTCCACATGGTCTTGACCTTGGTCTGTGTCCAGCTCAGCTCCAGTATGTGGACTCTCAGATCTACCTGTCTATGGCCGGTGAAAGGGTTCAGCTGTGGCGTGCGGCCCACTCTGAATCCACCTGAACGCCCCTTAATGGTGACCCTCAGGTCACCCTGAGTGACCCAGCACCACTCATCAGCCTGGAAGACCAGATCCAGGAGCTCTCCAATGATCCGCAATCATCTGATCCACAGCCTGTAAACATGGTTGATTGATTACTAACAGGAGGAATGGATCAGTGGGCGGGGACATTTACTGACATGTACATTCAGTGACCTTACCCCCATATCTGTCTGATGGGGGCGGGGCTATCAGGCGGTTCCCGTCACCAGCTAAGAATAGAGCTCTAAGCTTATTTACAGGCAGCAGTCTGGTCAATGGAGATGTAGACTGAGTCAGAGCAGGACGCTTTCAGGGTTAGTGAGATCACAGGTCGCCATTTCGACCAATCAGACGCCATCACAACCATTAAGACGCTATCTCCACTGATCAGACGGCATCACAACCATTAAGACGCCATCTGGACCAATCAGATACCATCACAACCATTAAGACGCCATCTGGACCAATCAGACGGCATCACAACCATTAAGATGCTATCTCGACCAATCAGACGCCATCACAACCATTAGGACGCCATCTGGACAAATCAGACGGCATCACAACCATTAAGACGCCATCTCGACCAATCAGATGCCATCACAACCATTAAGACGCCATCTGGACCAATCAGATGCCATCACAACCATTAAGACGCCATGACCAATAAGGAGCCAGCACTTGATGTGTAGTAGTGTGATTGTGCCAGCGTGAGGCTGAAGCTCATTTGGACTCTGTGTATATGTATGGAAACACAACCTCAACCCCAATGCCACAAAAGTTGGGACACCGTGTAAACAAAAACAATGATCATCAAACCTCTTAAACCCATATTTGATTCACGATGGAATATAAACAACAAATCAGACGTTAAACAGATGTTGACGGTCCAATCTAGCCTATGCTGATGTGCGCTCCAGTCTAGCCCATGCTGATCTGCGGTCCAGTCTAGCCCATGCTGTTGTGCGGTTCAGTCTAGCCCATGCTGTTGTACGGTCCAGTCTAGCCCACACTGTTGTGCGGTCCAGTCTAGCCCATGCTGTTGTGCAGTCCAGTCTAGCCCATGCTGATCTGCGGTCCAGTCTAGCCCATGCTGTTGTACGGTCCAGTCTAGCCCATGCTGTTGTGCAGTCCAGTCTAGCCCATGCTGATCTGCGGTCCAGTCTAGCCCATGCTGATCTGCGGTCCAGTCTAGCCCATGCTGATCTGCGGTCCAGTCCAGCCCATGCTGTTGTACGGTCTAGTCTAGCCCATGCTGATCTGCGGTCCAGTCTAGCCCATGCTGATCTGCGGTCCAGTCTAGCCCATGCTGATCTGCGGTCCAGTCTAGCCCATGCTGTTGTGCGGTTCAGTCTAGCCCATGCTGTTGTACGGTCCAGTCTAGCCCATGCTGATCTGCGGTCCAGTCTAGCCCATGCTGATCTGCGGTCCAGTCTAGCCCATGCTATTCTGCGGTCCAGTCTAGCCCACACTGTTGTGCGGTCCAGTCTAGCCCATGCTGTTGTGCAGTCCAGTCTAGCCCATGCTGATCTGCGGTCCAGTCTAGCCCATGCTGTTGTACGGTCCAGTCTAGCCCATGCTGATCTGCAGTCCAGTCTAGCCCATGCTGTTGTACGGTCCAGTCTAGCCCATGCTGTTGTGCGGTCCAATCTAGCCCATGCTGATCTGCGGTCCAGTCTAGCCCATGCTGTTGTACGGTCCAGTCTAGCCCATGCTGTTGTACGGTCCAGTCTAGCCCATGCTGTTGTATGGTCCAGTCTAGCCCATGCTGATCTGCGGTCCAGTCTAGCCCATGCTGATCTGCGGTCCAGTCTAGCCCATGCTGTTGTACGGTCCAGTCTAGCCCATGCTGTTGTACGGTCCAGTCTAGCCCATGCTGTTGTATGGTCCAGTCTAGCCCATGCTGATCTGCGGTCCAGTCTAGCCCATGCTGTTGTACGGTCCAGTCTAGCCCATGCTGTTGTGCGGTCCAATCTAGCCCATGCTGATCTGCGGTCCAGTCTAGCCCATGCTGTTGTACGGTCCAGTCTAGCCCATGCTGATCTGCGGTCCAGTCTAGCCCATGCTGTTGTACGGTCCAGTCTAGCCCATGATGTTGTGCGGTCCAATCTAGCCCATGCTGATCTGCGGTCCAGTCTAGCCCATGCTGTTGTACGGTCCAGTCTAGCCCATGCTGTTGTACGGTCTAGTCTAGCCCATGCTGTTGTACGGTCCAGTCTAGCCCATGCTGTTGTACGGTCTAGTCTAGCCCATGCTGATCTGTGGTCCAGTCTAGCCCATGCTGTTGTACGGTCCAGTCTAGCCCATGCTGTTGTACGGTCCAGTCTAGCCCATGCTGTTGTACGGTCCAGTCTAGCCCATGCTGATCTGCGGTCCAGTCTAGCCCATGCTGATCTGCGGTCCAGTCTAGCCCATGCTGATCTGCGGTCCAGTCTAGCCCATGCTGATCTGTGGTTCAGTCTATTCCAGTGTTGCTCGTTTTGATAAAGTGCTCAGTTCGATGTTTGTGTAGGATTATTCTCCCCCTCAGGATTACGTCCCATCATCCCACCCTTCAGTAGAGCTGTTATTCTGCCAGGCTGTGTGGGGTTAAGAGGCAGAGGTCACCGTCACAGCTCTCTCCGTGCTTGTCATGCTCGGCCGTAATCCTAAGTGGCTCTTAAATTCTCCCTAAGTGATCCTGACACCAGAAAAACAAAGGCAGGAACATCCACAAAGGCCTGCTAATGAACCCAAACTGCTCTCTGAGAGCAGAGACATGGCTGAGCTGTGGGAAATGAAACTCTACTGCCCAGTGAGGGTGGGGCTTATACGAGGATGGGGGGCTCTAGGATGGCTGCTAACAGGACGCTGCCTGCTCGCCAACGTGCTAATCTGCCCTGTCTGAGAGCTCTGAGGGTGATGAAACACACCAGATCTGATTTAGATACCAGCTAAAGAGCAGGAAATCGTTCTGATTCAAACTCTGACTCCGCCCCCTTTTCTACAAGACAGTAACTGTTATTGGTTAATGAGGGTTCAGACCTGGTTAATGGTTCTGATTCAAACTCTGACTCCGCCCCCTTTTCTACAAGACAGTAACTGTTATTGGTTAATGAGGGTTCAGACCTGGTTAATGGTTCTGATTCAGACTCTGACTCCGCCCCCTTTTCTACAAGACAGTAACTGTTATTGGTTAATGAGGGTTCAGACCTAGTTAATGGTTCTGATTCAGACTCTGACTCCGCCCCCTTTTCTACAAGACAGTAACTGTTATTGGTTAATGAGGGTTCAGACCTAGTTAATGGTTCTGATTCAAGAGAGGGTTATTAAACTCTGACATCCAACATCCATCCATCCAAAATCCATCCATTTTCATCCATCCCTCTATGCAGCCATCCATCCACTCTACCCAACATCCATCCATCCCTCCATCCATCCACCCATCGAACCACCCACCCAGTCAACAGACCAACCACCCACTGAACCAACCACCCACCTGACCAAGCACCCAGCCAACCACCCAACCGACAAACCAACCATCAACTGAACCACCCAACTACCTGACCAAGCAACCACCCAACCAATCAACCAACTACCCAACAACAAACCACCCATCCACCCATATATCCATCCAACAAGCCAACCAAGCAACCACCCACTGGATTAACCACTAACCAACCAACTACCTTACCAACCAACCACCCACCCAAACCACTCACTCACCTACAAATTTCTGAAAAATTCCTGCACTAAAAAACAAGTCAAAATTTTCGTATGTGAAACCATCCCTGTTGATAAAACTCTATTCTAAATTCTGAGTGTGAGGTTGTTTTCTGAGCTGGTTAGCATTTTGAGCTTTAACTCTTCATGTCTCTGTACTCAGATTTTAACTTTTGGTGCTTCTTCTTCTTCTCCAGAGGAGCTGATCCTGAACCTTCCTCCAGGCTTTGAGCTGACTGATTGGACTCCTCTTCTGACTTGGTCTGAACAACCAATCACATCTCCTCCTGATCAACGTTTGGACCTGACAGCAGAGCCTGCTGCGGCCGCTGGCTCCAACAATGAGGAAGACAAAGCTTTACCAGGTCCTGACGTGATCCAAGAAGCCACTCCTGAGGGGGAGGAGCCTCCGTCGGAGGTCGCTGTCAGAGAGCTTGTCACTGAAGCTTCTGTCGTTGTTCTTGTTGAACCGACGAGGTTCCCTGACTCTGAATCTGTCACAGCAGCAGTATCAGGACAACCTGTGTCTCCAAAACCTGCTGCTGAGGCACCATCGGAAGGCGGGACTGAGCTGTGGACGGTGGATGGAGCTGAAGAGGAACTACTCGCTGACATAGTGGATGTTCATAGAGAAGATGAAGGTGACGCTCCTGAACCAGCCGAAGGTCATCCTACAGAGGCAGAGGTAGTTGGACAGGATCAGACCAAGTCTGCTGAGGAGGACACAACCACCGTGGTTCTGATTGAAGACCCAGAACCAGAAGACGAAGGGAAGGAAGGACTGTTTGACGAACAGGAAGGTTATGTTGGCGTAGAAATCGAGGTTCATCCTGTCCCTGCATCTGAAGTCAGAAAGGACACAGTAGCAGAAGAAAAACCTGCTCTAACGTCTGAATTCGAGCCGTCGGTCGAGATTCTAGAAGAAAACAAAGAAGAAGACGTCTCTTTAGACCAACAAGAGGATGTTCCAGATGTTTCTGAAGATGTTAATGAAGCTGATGCAGGAATTTACTCTGAGGAGCTCTCAGTGAAGAGTGATGAGAGCCAGACGGCCAAGGACGAGATCGATGAACCAGCAGAGGAAGAACTAACAGGAGAGGACGATGTGGCTGTGTCTGAAGGAGGGATGGAGGAGACCACAGATCAGGATACAGCAGAAGAGGAAGGAGGTCCAGCTCTAGAAGAGATGATACTCATTGGTGAAGGGACGACAGGTGATGGGACCGAAGAACCGCGAGAGTCTGCAGAAGAGGAAGGAGTCGACGTTGACGAACAAGCAGAGGAGACAGTAGAAGAACCAGAGCCTGAGGGAGAAACTGCAAAAACAGAAGAAGAAGAACATCCTGTGGAGATAGAGCACACCGCTGAAGTCTTACCCAATGAGAGACCAGATCCTACTATACCATCAGAAGATCAAACTCAAGAGGTCGCTCCTGAATCTGAAGGTTTGAAACCAGAAGAACTCATCCCAGAGAGTCCTTCAGAGACAGGAGAAGAGGTCACCCCGCTCATCGTTGTCATTCCAGAAGACACCGAAGGTTTACTCCCTGAGATGGAGGAGGAACAGGAAACATCTGAACTACAGGTGACGTTGGAAGATCCAGAAGAAGCGAGCAGAAAGGATGAAACACCTGAACTACAAAGAGGGCTGGATGAACCAGCAGAGAGCGAAGAGGAGGAAAGACCTGGACCCCAGGTGGAGCTGGGGGAACCAAAAGAAGATGGCAGAGAGGTGGAAGCAGCTGCAGTACAGGTGACCCTGGAGGAACCTGGAGAAGAGAGTACAGAGGAGGAAACACCTGAAGTACAGGTGACCCTGGAAGAACCAGGAGAGGAGAGCACAGAGGAGGAAACACCTGAAGTACAGGTGACCCTGGAAGAACCAGGAGAGGAGAGTACAGAGGAGGAAACACCTGAAGTACAGGTGACCCTGGAAGAACCAGGAGAGGAGAGTACAGAGGAGGAAACACCTGAAGTACAGGTGACCCTGGAAGAACCAGGAGAGGAGAGCACAGATGAGGAAATACCTGAAGTACAGGTGGAGCTGGAGGAACCAGAACAGAGCAGAGAGGATGGAGCAGTACGTGATGCTGAGCTTCCACCAGGAGACGGTTCAGAGACAGAATCAAAGAGTGAAACAACAGAGGAACACGTGACTGGTGTCGATCAGGGTGGAGCTGAACCAGTCCAGGAGGTTACACCTGGAGGAGATGTGGACCAGAGCATCCACCCGGTCTCAGAGAGTGACTCTGACGATGGTGATGATTTTAACGACATCCTTACTGAGGCTCCTGCAGAGTCTGGTCATGAAATCACCCCAGAAACAGCGGCCGGTCTCATGGAGGAGCCAACCGCTGGCTCTGTGGAGCTGACCACCAAGAACATCGTAGAAGAAGACATCAGTAATCTCCCTGATCTGACAGTGAGGCCGTTCAAGCTGGACGAAGACTTACTGGGAAACAACGGCTTTGGTCTGGAGATGGACACGAACACGGCAGTAAGGAACTAAAGATGATTCTTTTAAGTCCTGATGTGATCAGTCTGACCCTTATAACCCTTAGGACTGTAAAATGACCCCAATGACCCATAACCTGCCATAATGACCCTGAAAATGACCATAACGACCCTTTAACCAACTCTAAAACAGACACTAATGAATCTAACGACCTAACAACCACTCTTACAACTCCTATATCACAAACAACCCCAATAATGACCCTAATGGTCCTCAAACCACCTGAACAACCCATACTCCTGTGACTCCTCTGAGTCCTTTAACTCCCTCACCTACCCTAACTCCTTTAACTATGCTATCATAACTCCTCAAACAAACCTTACTCCTTTAACTACCCTAACTCCTTTACCTATGCTATCATAACTCCTCAAACAAACCTTACTCCTTTAACTACCCTAACTCCTTTACCTATGCTATCATAACTCCTCCAACAAACCTTACTCTTTCAACTACCCTAACTCCTTTAACTATGCTATCATAACTCCTCCAACAAATCTTACTCTTTCAACTACCCTTTCTCCTTGAACTACCTTAACTCCTTTAACATCCTCACATAACTCCTTTAATTACCCTAACTCCTTTAACTACGCTTAATATCATAACTCCTTGACCTACCCTAACTACTTTAACTTTCTCACCTACCCTACTTTAAATATGCTAATTATCCTGACTCTTTGACCTACCCTCACCACCCTTTACTTCCTCATCTACCCTACCCCCCCCAACTACCCTAACTACCCTCAGTCCTCTAACTACTCTTCTTACCCTAACTCCTTTAACTTCCTCTCCTACCCTAACTCCTTTAACTCGACTTCTTATCCTAACTCCTTGACCTACCCTCACCACTCTTTACCTACCCTAACTACCCTCAGTCCTCTAACTACTCTTCTTACCCTAACCCCCTAACTCCCTCATCTACCCTAACTCCTTTAACTCCTCTTACTACCCTCAGTCCTCTAACTACCCTACTTATCCTAACTCCATTAACTTCCTCACCTATCCTTACTGCTTTAACTACCCTAACTCCTCTAACTACCCTCAGTCCTGTAACTACCCTCAGTCCTCTAACTACCCTTAGTCCTCTAACTACCCTCAGTCCTCTAACTACCCTACTCACCCTAACTCCTTTAACTCCTCTAACTACCCTCAGTCCTCTAACTACCCTCAGTCCTCTAACTACCCTCAGTCCTCTAACTACCCTCAGTCCTCTAACTACCCTACTTATCCTAACTCCATTAACTTCCTCACCTATCCTTACTGCTTTAACTACCCTAACTCCTCTAACTACCCTCAGTCCTCTAACTACCCTCAGTCCTCTAACTACCCTCAGTCCTCTAACTACCCTACTTATCCTAACTCCATTAACTTCCTCACCTATCCTTACTGCTTTAACTACCCTAACTCCTCTAACTACCCTCAGTCCTGTAACTACCCTCAGTCCTCTAACTACCCTTAGTCCTCTAACTACCCTCAGTCCTCTAACTACCCTACTCACCCTAACTCCTTTAACTCCTCTAACTACCCTCAGTCCTCTAACTACCCTCAGTCCTCTAACTACCCTCAGTCCTCTAACTACCCTCAGTCCTCTAACTACCCTACTTATCCTAACTCCATTAACTTCCTCACCTATCCTTACTGCTTTAACTACCCTAACTCCTCTAACTACCCTCAGTCCTGTAACTACCCTCAGTCCTCTAACTACCCTTAGTCCTCTAACTACCCTCAGTCCTCTAACTACCCTACTCACCCTAACTCCTTTAACTCCTCTAACTACCCTCAGTCCTCTAACTACCCTTAGTCCTCTAACTACCCTCAGTCCTCTAACTACCCTACTCACCCTAACTCCTTTAACTCCTCTAACTACCCTCAGTCCTCTAACTACCCTCAGTCCTGTAACTACCCTACTCACCCTAACTCCTTTAACTCCTCTAACTACCCTCAGTCCTCTAACTACCCTCAGTCCTCTAACTACCCTACTTATCCTAACTCCATTAACTTCCTCACCTATCCTTACTGCTTTAACTACCCTAACTCCTCTAACTACCCTCAGTCCTCTAACTACCCTACTCACCCTAACTCCTTTAACTCCTCTAACTACCCTCAGTCCTCTAACTACCCTCAGTCCTCTAACTACCCTCAGTCCTTGAACTACTCTAACATCCCTTACACCTCAAACTACCCTAACCACCCTGCCCACCATAATGACCCTTTATAACCTTAGCTACCTTAACCTGCTCCTGTTTCTTCCTGTAGATCGGAAATGAGATTGACAACACCATGCTGTGGCCCCCACGGCTCCTGAAGGACCACACGGTGGATCTGAGCATCAAGCTGAGAGGAGAGTCGTACCACGATGCCCTGAGAGACCCAGGGAGCTTTCAGTACCAGCAGCTCGCCAAACGCTTCACACGCAGGGTAAGGGCTGGATTTAACCCTGTCTAAAGGCTCATTCATACTCTGTTTAGTATAAAAATACAACCCCAAAGCCAAAAAGGTTGGGTCACTGTTTAAAATCAGATTCAGCATCTGATATGTTGTTTATTCTGTTGTGAATAAAATATGGGTTTATGAGATTTAACAATCACTGTTTTTTTGTTTTTTTTTTACGTCTTACACAGCATACCAAGTTTTTTGGAATAAGGGTTATATCTTTAGCTGTGGCTGAATTTGGCTCTCTGGTGTTCCTGCTTATAGTCATTCAGCTCTTAGGTTCTACATTTGAAATATTTCAGGTTTTTTTCTCCACAGTTAAACAAAAGTGACCTTAAAGATCCAAAAATCGCTTTTGTTCCAGTCTCATCCCAGAACAGATTTGTTCCTCTGAAGCACATTTTGAACCATCCCAGGAGAGATTTGTTCCTCTGAAGCACATTTTGAACCATCCCAGGACAGATTTGTTCCTCTAAAGCACATTTTGAACCGTCCCAGGACAGATTTGTTCCTCTAAAGCACATTCTGAACTGTCCCAGAACAGGAGAGATTTGTTCCTCTAAAGCACATTTTGAACCGTCCCAGAACAGATTTGTTCCTCTAAAGCACATTTTGAACTGTCCCAGGACAGATTTGTTCCTCTAAAGCACATTTTGAACTGTCCCAGGACAGATTTGTTCCTCTAAAGCACATTTTGAACTGTCCCAGAGCAGATTTGTTCCTCTGAAGCACATTTTGAACCGTCCCAGAACAGATTTGTTCCTCTAAAGCACATTTTGAACCATCCCAGGACAGATTTGTTCCTCTAAAGCACATTTTGATCTGTCCCAGGACAGATTTGTTCCTCCGAAACACATTTTGAACTGTCCCAGAACAGATTTGTTCCTCTAAAGCACATTTTGAACTGTCCCAGGACAGATTTGTTCCTCTGAAGCACATCTTGGACTGTCCCAGGAACAACAGGACATCCTCATGGTCACTATTACATCACCTAACAGCTGTTTTGGGCCCTGGAGCCCGTGGGTCCTGCAGTTTCCCCCTCAGTGGTTAGCCCGTTCAGCTGAGTCATGATCTGTGATAGTATGACAGCTGGGCTACTGAGCACTCACGTTGTTGTTGTCTGCTGTCGTCATGGCATTGTTTTGGAGCAGCTGATGATGCTCTGGCTCCTTCTCCTAGCTGTGGTTTCTCCTCTGGCCCTCCCCTCTCTGACGTCCAGGACTCAGTGTTGTGGTTTCTAATAATCTGCCCACTCAGGATCCCGGCTCTGCTCCTCTTGTTTTTCAGCCATTAATGATCTTCACACATTAGGCCTCTGTTTGTCAGGGATCTGGTTCAGATCTGGATCAGACCGCTACAGAACATTTGGACCTGGAGCTGTGACTCAGTGCTGGAAAAAGCAGCTGTTCCAGGAAACCTGAGCAGCAGATTTTCAGGCTGAGCTGCGTTGTTAGTGACGCGGGGAGAGGGTTTATGGTCAGAGAGCAGGGTCAGGAACCTAAATGAGGGAGTATGGAGTGGAGGACAGAGCTAATAGGAACAGCAGGAGTTTGGCTGAGAGCAGCCACAGGCCACCGACGCACAGAAATGTTTGATTTAGTCCAAATCAAAGACTCTGGCTGGACGGGTCATATAATGAGGGAGATGAATGTGTTATCAGAACCACTACTCAGTCATTATTCAGAGCTGTTAACACCAATGAATCATTACAATACACATAAATCATGAGGATAACCTCCATGGAGCCCAGTCACTTCAGCATTGAATATTGTTAGAGTTTATTATATTATCATGGGGGCCAGCTCCGCCTTTAAGGGCCCCCCAAGTGGTGGAGTGTCCTGGGTCTAGTGGAATGGAGGGGCAGGACGATGTGCTAGGGGGGTACCATGACCTTCGACAGAGATTTCACAGGTAGTCTCTGAGATTCAGCACACTTCATCTCACTATCATTATTAGAGGACTTATAAACCATTAATCACTGCAGCATGTTGACTTCTCTTTGTCCTCTGGTGGAAAGGTTGGTGGAACAGTCACACTTTCTAAAAAAATACACAATAAGGTCTAATATAAGGCAAAAAGGAGGGAACAAGTCCCCAAACATACCAATGTTTCATCCTTTAATCCTTTAATGATGTCATCTTTAAAGCCTTCAAACATTCCATCCTTCCCTTTGATGATGATGTCATCTTTAAAGCCTTTAAACATTCCATCTCTCCCTTTGATGATGATGTCATCTTTAAAGCCTTTAAACATTCCATCTCTCCCTTTGATGATGATTTCATCTTTAAAGCCTTTAAACATTCCATCTCTCCCTTTGATGATGATGTCATCTTTAAAGCCTTAAAACATTCCATCTCTCCCTTTGATGATGATGTCATCTTTAAAGCCTTTAAACATTCCATCTCTCCCTTTGATGATGATTTCATCTGTAAAGCCTTTAAACATTCTATCTCTCCCTTTGACGATGATGCCATCTTTAAAGCCTTTAAACATTCCATCCTTCCCTTTGATGATGATGTCATCTTTAAAGCCTTTAAACATTCCATCCTTCCCTTTGATGATGATGTCATCTTTAAAAGCCTAAAACATTCCATCTCTCCCTTTGACAATGATGTCATCTTTAGAGCCTTTAAACATTCCATCTCTCCCTTTGATGATGATTTCATCTTTAAAGCCTTTAAACATTCCATCCTTCCCTTTGATGATGATTTCATCTTTAGAGCTGATTAAACATTCCATCCTTCCATTTAATGATGATGTCATCTTTAGAGCTGATTAAACATTCCATCCTTCCATTTAATGATGATGTCATCTTTAGAGCCTTTAAACATTCCATCCTTCCCTTTGATGATGATTTCATCTTTAGAGCTGATTAAACATTCCATCCTTCCATTTAATGATGATGTCATCTTTAGAGCTGATTAAACATTCCATCCTTCCATTTAATGATGATTTCATCTTTAAAGCCTTTAAACATTCCATCTCTCCCTTTGATGATGATGTCATCTTTAAAGCCTTAAAACATTCCATCTCTCCCTTTGATGATGATGTCATCTTTAAAGCCTTTAAACATTCCATCTCTCCCTTTGATGATGATTTCATCTGTAAAGCCTTTAAACATTCTATCTCTCCCTTTGACGATGATGCCATCTTTAAAGCCTTTAAACATTCCATCCTTCCCTGTGATGATGATGTCATCTTTAAAGCCTTTAAACATTCCATCCTTCCCTTTGATGATGATGTCATCTTTAAAAGCCTAAAACATTCCATCTCTCCCTTTGACAATGATGTCATCTTTAGAGCCTTTAAACATTCCATCCTTCCCTTTGATGATGATTTCATCTTTAGAGCTAATTAAACATACCATCCTTCCCTTTGATGATGATTTCATCTTTAAAGACTTTAAACATTCCATCTCTCCCTTTGATGATGATTTCATCTTTAAAGCCTTTAAACATTCCATCCTTCCCTTTGATGATGATTTCATCTTTAGAGCTGATTAAACATTCCATCCTTCCATTTAATGATGATGTCATCTTTAGAGCTGATTAAACATTCCATCCTTCCATTTAATGATGATGTCATCTTTAGAGCCTTTAAACATTCCATCCTTCCCTTTGATGATGATTTCATCTTTAGAGCTGATTAAACATTCCATCCTTCCATTTAATGATGATGTCATCTTTAGAGCTGATTAAACATTCCATCCTTCCATTTAATGATGATTTCATCTTTAAAGCCTTTAAACATTCCATCTCTCCCTTTGATGATGATGTCATCTTTAAAGCCTTAAAACATTCCATCTCTCCCTTTGATGATGATGTCATTTTTAAAGCCTTTAAACATTCCATCTCTCCCTTTGATGATGATTTCATCTGTAAAGCCTTTAAACATTCCATCTCTCCCTTTGACGATGATGCCATCTTTAAAGCCTTTAAACATTCCATCCTTCCCTGTGATGATGATGTCATCTTTAAAGCCTTTAAACATTCCATCCTTCCCTTTGATGATGATGTCATCTTTAAAAGCCTAAAACATTCCATCTCTCCCTTTGACAATGATGTCATCTTTAGAGCCTTTAAACATTCCATCCTTCCCTTTGATGATGATTTCATCTTTAGAGCTAATTAAACATACCATCCTTCCCTTTGATGATGATTTCATCTTTAAAGACTTTAAACATTCCATCTCTCCCTTTGATGATGATGTCATCTTTAAAGCCTTTAAACATTCCATCTCTCCCTTTGATGATGATTTCATCTGTAAAGCCTTTAAACATTCCATCTCTCCCTTTGATGATGATGTCATCTTTAAAGCCTTAAAACATTCCATCTCTCCCTTTGATGATGATGTCATCTTTAAAGCCTTTAAACATTCCATCTCTCCCTTTGATGATGATTTCATCTGTAAAGCCTTTAAACATTCTATCTCTCCCTTTGACGATGATGCCATCTTTAAAGCCTTTAAACATTCCATCCTTCCCTTTGATGATGATGTCATCTTTAAAGCCTTTAAACATTCCATCCTTCCCTTTGATGATGATGTCATCTTTAAAAGCCTAAAACATTCCATCTCTCCCTTTGACAATGATGTCATCTTTAGAGCCTTTAAACATTCCATCCTTCCCTTTGATGATGATTTCATCTTTAGAGCTAATTAAACATACCATCCTTCCCTTTGATGATGATGTCATCTTTAAAGCCTTTAAACATTCCATCTCTCCCTTTGATGATGATGTCATCTTTAAAGCCTTTAAACATTCCATCTCTCCCTTTGATGATGATTTCATCTTTAAAGACTTTAAACATTCCATCTCTCCCTTTGATGATGATTTCATCTTTAAAGCCTTTAAACATTCCATCCTTCCCTTTGATGATGATTTCATCTTTAGAGCTGATTAAACATTCCATCCTTCCATTTAATGATGATGTCATCTTTAGAGCTGATTAAACATTCCATCCTTCCATTTAATGATGATGTCATCTTTAGAGCCTTTAAACATTCCATCCTTCCCTTTGATGATGATTTCATCTTTAAAGCCTTTAAACATTCCATCTCTCCCTTTGATGATGATTTCCTCTTTAAAGACTTTAAACATTCCATCCTTCCCTTTGATGATGATTTCATCTTTAGAGCTGATTAAACATTCCATCCTTCCATTTAATGATGATGTCATCTTTAGAGCTGATTAAACATTCCATCCTTCCATTTAATGATGATGTCATCTTTAGAGCTGATTAAACATACCATCCTTCCCTTTGATGATGATGTCATCTTTAAAGCCTTTAAACATTCCATCTCTCCCTTTGATGATGATGTCATCTTTAAAGCCTTTAAACATTCCATCTCTCCCTTTGATGATGATGTCATCTTTAAAGCCTTTAAACATTCCATCTCTCCCTTTGACAATGATGTCATCTTTAGAGCCTTTAAACATTCCATCCTTCCCTTTGATGATGATTTCATCTTTAGAGTTGATTAAACATACCATCCTTCCCTTTGATGATGATGTCATCTTTAGAGCCTTTAAACATTCCATCCTTCCCTTTGATGATGATTTCATCTTTAGAGCTGATTAAACATTCCATCCTTCCATTTAATGATGATGTCATCTTTAGAGCTGATTAAACATTTCATCTCTCCCTTTAATGATGATGTCATCTTTAGAGCTGATTAAACATACCATCCTTCCCTTTGATGATGATGTCATCTTTAGAGCCTTTAAACATTTCATCTCTCCCTTTAATGATGATGTCATCTTTAGAGCTGATTAAACATACCATCCTTCCCTTTGATGATGATGTCATCTTTAAAGCCTTTAAACATTCCATCTCTCCCTTTGATGATGATGTCATCTTTAAAGCCTTTAAACATTCCATCTCTCCCTTTGATGATGATGTCATCTTTAAAGCCTTTAAACATTCCATCTCTCCCTTTGACAATGATGTCATCTTTAGAGCCTTTAAACATTCCATCCTTCCCTTTGATGATGATTTCATCTTTAGAGTTGATTAAACATACCATCCTTCCCTTTGATGATGATGTCATCTTTAGAGCCTTTAAACATTCCATCCTTCCCTTTGATGATGATTTCATCTTTAGAGCTGATTAAACATTCCATCCTTCCCTTTGATGATGATTTCATCTTTAAAGACTTTAAACATTCCATCTCTCCCTTTGATGATGATTTCATCTTTAAAGTCTTTAAACATTCCATCCTTCCCTTTGATGATGATTTCATCTTTAGAGCTGATTAAACATTCCATCCTTCCCTTTAATGATGATGTCATCTTTAGAGCTGATTAAACATTCCATCCTTCCCTTTAATGATGATGTCATCTTTAGAGCTGATTAAACATACCATCCTTCCCTTTGATGATGATGTCATCTTTAAAGCCTTTAAACATTCCATCTCTCCCTTTGATGATGATTTCATCTGTAAAGCCTTTAAACATTCCATCTCTCCCTTTGATGATGATGTCATCTTTAAAGCCT
Organism: Cheilinus undulatus; assembly: GCF_018320785.1. NCBI lineage: Eukaryota > Metazoa > Chordata > Actinopteri > Labriformes > Labridae > Cheilinus > Cheilinus undulatus. Next base: position 952,110 of record NC_054888.1, read on the forward strand.
TTAAACATTACATCCTTCCCTTTGAAGATGATGTCATCTGTAAAGCCTTTAAACATTCCATCTCTCCCTTTGATGATGATGTCATCTTTAAAGCCTTTAAACATTTCATCTCTCCCTTTGATGATGATGTCATCTTTAAAGCCTTTAAACATTTCATCTCTCCCTTTGATGATGATGTCATCTTTAAAGCCTTTAAACATTCCATCTCTCCCTTTGATGATGATGTCATCTTTAAAGCCTTTAAACATTCCATCCTTCCCTTTGAAGATGATGTCATCTGTAAAGCCTTTAAACATTCCATCTCTCCCTTTGATGATGATTTCATCTGTAAAGCCTTTAAACATTCCATCTCTCCCTTTGATGATGATTTCATCTGTAAAGCCTTTAAACATTCTATCTCTCCCTTTGACGATGATGCCATCTTTAAAGCCTTTAAACATTCCATCCTTCCCTTTGATGATGATGTCATCTTTAAAGCCTTTAAACATTCCATCCTTCCCTTTGATGATGATGTCATCTTTAGAGCCTTTAAACATTCCATCCTTCCCTTTGATGATGATTTCATCTTTAGAGCTGATTAAACATTCCATCCTTCCCTTTGATGATGATTTCCTCTTTAAAGACTTTAAACATTCCATCTCTCCCTTTGATGATGATGTCATCTTTAGAGCTGATTAAACATTCCATCCTTCCCTTTGATGATGATTTCCTCTTTAAAGACTTTAAACATTCCATCTCTCCCTTTGATGATGATGTCATCATTAGAGCTGATTAAACATTCCATCCCTCCCTTTGATGATGATGTCATCTTTAGAGCCTTTAGGCATTCCATCCTTCCCTTTGATGATGATTTCATCTTTAGAGCTGATTAAACATTCCATCCTTCCCTTTGATGATGATGTCATCTTTAGAGCTGATAAAACATTCCATCTCTCCCTTTGACGATGATGTCATCTTTAGAGCCTTTAAACATTCCATCCTTCCCTTTGATGATGATTTCATCTTTAGAGCTGATTAAACATACCATCCTTCCCTTTGATGATGATGTCATCTTTAGAGCCTTTAAACATTCCATCCTTCCCTTTGATGAGGATTTCATCTTTAGAGCTGATTAAACATTCCATCCTTCCCTTTGATGATGATTTCATCTTTAAAGACTTTAAACATTCCATCTCTCCCTTTGATGATGATGTCATCTTTAGAGCTGATTAAACATTCCATCCCTCCCTTTGATGATGATGTCATCTTTAGAGCCTTTAGGCATTCCATCCTTCCCTTTGATGATGATGTCATCTTTAGAGCTGATTAAACATTCCAACCTTCCCTTTAATGATGATGTCATCTTTAGAGCTGATTAAACATACCATCCTTCCCTTTGATGATGATGTCATCTTTAAAGACTTTAAACATTCCATCCTTTCCTTTGATGATGATGTCATCTTTAAAGCCTTTAAACATTCCATCCTTCCCTTTGAAGATGATGTCATCTTTAAAGCCTTTAAACATTCCATCCTTCCCTTTGAAGATGATGTCATCTTTAGAGCTGATTAAACATTCCATCCTTCCCTTTGAAGATGATGTCATCTTTAAAGCCTTTAAACATTCCATCTCTCCCTTTGATGATTTAGACTCTGGACTTTAGCAATAGAAGATTTAGACCGTGGTACAGGTGTTGCTGTGAACTTTGGGGGGATAACCAGGTAAAGGCGTTTTCTGACGAGTCTGAATGACGGACCAGCTTTGTTGCATGGTGAGGGTCAGAAGAACCTGGAGAGGCCCACATACACATTTATAAATACTGAAAACTGTGTTTTCATTAACATGTAGCTCTCATTGGAATAAAGTCATAAATGTTAAATGTTAAATTCCTTCATCATCAGGTGGAAGACGCCTTTGAGAGGTTACCGGGTTTCAAGAACGTCCGTGTCATCGAATTCAGGTATGCTCTGCTCCACAGGGACTACATGCCTAGCCCACACAGGTCCACATCTGTCCAGAGCTTGATCTGACCTCGAACCCCGTAGAACTAGGGTTAGCTTAAACTGTAGCCCTGTCTGCAGACACCTGAGATGGTGGAGAACCTCAGAGAATGTTGAAGGTTTCCTCCACATCCTCCTGCTCTAACGGTTTTTAATGACGATGCTAGCAGACGTGCTAACCTGCTTTCATGTTCTGTTTCTGTTCTCAGACCTCAGAAGGACCTGGAGAGGTGAGTTTGACTCTGGTTTTGTTTGGATCTAGAAGTGCTGCTGGAACATCTCTGAAGGTTCCAGGCTCTGGCAGTGATGGAACACCGCTCCATTCTAGACGTGGTTGTGTTTCTGTGTTTATAAGTAGAGACCGTGTAAACGCCGCCGCTCTGGCTGTAGATTCCTGATGCTTCAAGTTCATGACCCCTCACTAGCTCTGTTTAAAGACCGCGGTCTGTCAGCTGAAGAGTAAACGACCATTAGAAGGATTTCCTCACTCCAGCAGACTGCCCCCTACCCCCCCCAAAGCCCCTTTCACCTGGCTGCTCCAGTTTCCCTCTAATGTCCTTAACAATCTAAACCATCTTAACAATCGTGCATCAGCTCTTAAGTGGGATCAGCCCCTCGCTGCTCTGTGGCCACCTGCAGCCGCCGCAGGATTACCGTCAGAGGCTTACGCTCCCTGTCCTCACCCCACGCTCTCTCCAGGAACCCCCCACTGTAATACCCCCCCACCCCTCCACCCTCTGACACACTGGTAAACTTTGTGAGCTCATCCAGAGGTGTCAACTTGGCTGAACTCAGAGCGACACACGGCGACGCTCGGCGAGCTCCTAAAGGAGAGGAGGGTTATTTATAGAGCGGCGTTCATACACACAGAGATTTAGAGGGCGTTAAAGGGTTAACAAACATTTCAAAACACCAACAGACAGGGAACACACTGTAAACATGAAGCATGGTAGGAACATCCTGATGAGAAGAGTTACAAACTGTCCCTTTAGAGAGCAGTGCATGATGGGAGACCCAGCTTTAATTTCCCATTGAACCCCAGGTTCTAGTTAAAGTTAAAGACCAGTATCACTGGTCTCCATCAGTAGAGTTATTTTGCCCACGGTCACCATGGCAACGCCTCAACATCACTGGTCTCCATCAGTAGAGTTATTTTGCCCACGGTCACCATGACAACGCCTCAACATCACTGGTCTCCATCAGTAGAGTTATTTTGCCCACGGTCACCATGGCAACGCCTCAACATCACTGGTCTCCATCAGTAGAGTTATTTTGCCCACGGTCACCATGACAACGCCTCAACATCACTGGTCTCCATCAGTAGAGTTATTTTGCCCACGGTCACCATGACAACGCCTCAACATCACTGGTCTCCATCAGTAGAGTTATTTTGCCCACGGTCACCATGACAACGCCTCAACATCACTGGTCTCCATCAGTAGAGTTTTTTAAAATAGAACCAATAAAGTTCTTATGAAGGCAGCGCACCATCCATTATAGAAATCAGTAAATTGCCCATTATTGTGTGTCTGTCCTTGTCCTGATGTCAGCGTTTCCATCAGACTCTGACATTCAGAATCTGGTCCTGCAGCCACATTGACCCTAACACTGTTCTCCCTCAGGGGTCTGGTGGTCCTGGTTCACTACGCTCTGACCGTGGAGGTGGACGGCGGCGGCATTGCCAACGACACGCTGGACTTCATCTCTCTGCAGAACAACCTGGTGGAGAAGAACTACCCTACGGCGCCCGAGCAGCCCACTGTGGTCTACACCATCACCGACTTCAGGAACTACATCACCGAGGCCTTGCACAAAGACAACTTTATGACCAACAGCAGCCTGGGGACAGAGACGCACACCCTGCAGGAGGAGAACGGTACTGCAGTAGGCCACCGCCAATGTTCTGACTAAAAATGCCTGAATGTTGTTGGTTTACTTTTCCACCTGATAGTTCAGAGCAGAGAGAGAAGGATGGAGATACATGAGGGAATGTCCCAGGAAATTTGTTTAAGATGAGAAATAACAGGATGTGCTAAAATCAGTGAGAGTTCAATCTGCTGTGTCTTAAATCTGGTTTTAGTACAGCAGCAGAGGTGATAACATGAGAGATGCATGTTTGAGTCTAACTGATCTGGATTCTTCCTGCAGCTGAGAACTGGCTCCCCTCTGTGAGGCCGACGAGCCGGACGGTCGACGCCTACGACAGCATGGTGAGTCTGACTCCACGTCCCTGAGCCCATAATCATATCAGTAGAAATATGAACCAATCAGCTGTCTCCTCAGGATAACATCCTGGCCGCCGAGAAGCCTCCTGATGCTCCCAGCCACGAGCCAGAAACCAACGAGGGCTTCCTGAAGAAAGACGACTTCCTGTTTGACCAACTGGACCCGTGGAAAGGCGCTCGGAGTGAGGAGGTCAGCGAGAATGACGTCTTCATGTTCGACGAGAGCGCCGCTCCCCCCACTATCTCTGAGCTCACCGAGCAGACCATCGACCTGGAAGCTGCGGCAGCGGCAGAGGGTGAGTCGGACGGTCCACTCACATAGACCCAGTTTAGAGGATTTCAGAGACGATCTGTGGCTGAACGCGGTCAGTCGTAGTTTTAGTGGTTGAACGCGGTCAGTCGTAGTTTAAGTGGCTGAACGCGGTCAGTCTTAGTTTTAGTGGCTGAACGCGGTCAGTCGTAGTTTTAGTGGTTGAACGCGGTCAGTCGTAGTTTTAGTGGTTGAACGCGGTCAGTCGTAGTTTTAGTGGTTGAACGCGGTCAGTCGTAGTTTAAGTGGCTGAACGCGGTCAGTCGTAGTTTTAGTGGTTGAACGCGGTCAGTCATAGTTTTAGTGGTTGAATGTGGTCAGTCGTAGTTTTAGTGGTTGAACGCGGTCAGTCGTAGTTTTAGTGGTTGAACGCGGTCAGTCGTAGTTTTTAGTGGCTGAACGCGGTCAGTCGTAGTTTTAGTGGTTGAACGCGGTCAGTCGTAGTTTTAGTGGTTGAACGCGGTCAGTCGTAGTTTTAGTGGTTGAACGCGGTCAGTCGTAGTTTAAGTGGCTGAACGCGGTCAGTTGTAGTTTTAGTGGTTGAACGCGGTCAGTCATAGTTTTAGTGGTTGAATGTGGTCAGTCGTAGTTTTAGTGGTTGAACGCGGTCAGTCGTAGTTTTAGTGGTTGAACGCGGTCAGTCGTAGTTTTTAGTGGCTGAACGCGGTCAGTCGTAGTTTTAGTGGTTGAACGCGGTCAGTCGTAGTTTTAGTGGTTGAACGCGGTCAGTCGTAGTTTTAGTGGTTGAATGTGGTCAGTCGTAGTTTTAGTGGTTGAACTCGGTCAGTCGTAGTTTCAGTGGTTGAACGCGGTCAGTCGTAGTTTTGGTGGTTGAACGCGGTCAGTCGTAGTTTTAGTGGTTGAACGCGGTCAGTCGTAGTTTTGGTGGTTGAACGTGGTCAGTCGTAGTTTTCGTGGTTGAATGTGGTCAGTCGTAGTTTCAGTGGTTGAACGCGGTCAATGGTATTTTTAGTGGTTGAACACGGTCAGTCGTAGTGTTAGTGGTTGAACGCGGTCAGTCGTAGTTTTGGTGGTTGAACGCGGTCAGTCGTAGTTTTCGTGGTTGAATGTGGTCAGTCGTAGTTTCAGTGGTTGAACGCGGTCAATGGTATTTTTAGTGGTTGAACGCGGTCAGTCGTAGTGTTAGTGGTTGAACGCGGTCAGTCGTAGTTTTCGTGGTTGAATGTGGTCAGTCGTAGTTTCAGTGGTTGAACGCGGTCAGTCGTAGTTTTAGTGGCTGAAAGCGGTCAGTCGTAGTTTTAGTGGTTGAATGTGGTCAGTCGTAGTTTTGGTGGTTGAAAGGGTCAGTCGTAGTTCTGGTGGCTGAACGCGGTCAGTCGTAGTTTTAGTGGTTGAACGCGGTCAGTCGTTGTTTTAGTGGTTGAACGCGGTCAGTCGTAGTTTTAGTGGTTGAACGCGGTCAGTGGTAGTTTTAGTGGTTGAACGCGGTCAGTCGTAGTTTTAGTGGTTGAACGTGGTCAGTCGTAGTTTTAGTGGTTGAACGCGGTCAGTCGTAGTTTTAGTGGTTGAACGCGGTCAGTGGTAGTTTTAGTGGTTGAACGCGGTCAGTCGTAGTTTTAGTGGTTGAACGCGGTCAGTCGTAGTTTTAGTGGTTGAACGCGGTCAGTCGTAGTTTAAGTGGTTGAACGCGGTCAGTCGTAGTTTCAGTGGTTGAACGCGGTCAGTGGTAGTTTTAGTGGTTGAACGCGGTCAGTGGTAGTTTCAGTGGTTGAACGCGGTCAGTCGTAGTTTAGGTGGTTGAACGCAGTCAGTCGTAGTTTTAGTGGTTGAAATCGGTCAGTCGTAGTTTTGGTGGTTGAACGTGGTCAGTCGTAGTTTTCGTGGTTGAATGTGGTCAGTCGTAGTTTCAGTGGTTGAACGCGGTCAATGGTATTTTTAGTGGTTGAACGCGGTCAGTCGTAGTGTTAGTGGTTGAACGCGGTCAGTCATAGTTTTGGTGGTTGAACGCGGTCAGTCTTAGTTTCAGTGGTTGAACGCGGTCAGTCGTAGTTTTAGTGGCTGAAAGCGGTCAGTCGTAGTTTTAGTGGTTGAATGTGGTCAGTCGTAGTTTTAGTGGTTGAACGCGGTCAGTCGTAGTTTTAGTGGCTGAAAGCGGTCAGTCGTAGTTTTAGTGGTTGAATGTGGTCAGTCGTAGTTTTGGTGGTTGAAAGGGTCAGTCGTAGTTTTAGTGGCTGAACGCGGTCAGTCGTAGTTTTAGTGGTTGAATGTGGTCAGTCGTAGTTTCAGTGGTTGAATGCGGTCAGTGGTACTTTTAGTGGTTGAACGTGGTCAGTCGTAGTTTAAGTGGCTGAACGCGGTCGGTTGTAGTTTTAGTGGTTGAACACGGTCAGTCGTAGTTTTGGTGGTTGAACGCGGTCAGTCGTAGTTTTAGTGGTTGAATGTGGTCAGTCATAGTTTCGGTGGTTGAATGCGGTCAGTGGTAGTTTTAGTGGTTGAAAGTGGTCAGTGGTATTTTTCGTGGCTGAACGCGGTCAGTCATAGTTTTAGTGATTGAACGCGGTCAGTCTTAGTTTAAGTGGTTGAACGAGGTCAGTCGTAGTTTTAGTGGTTGAACGCGGTCAGTCGTAGTTTTAGTGGCAGAACGCGGTCAGTCGTAGTTTTAGTGGTTGAACGCGGTCAGTCGTAGTTTAATTGGTTGAACGTGGTCAGTCGTAGTTTTGGTGGTTGAACGCGGTCAGTCGTAGTTTTCGTGGTTGAATGTGGTCAGTCGTAGTTTCAGTGGTTGAACGCGGTCAATGGTATTTTTAGTGGTTGAACGCGGTCAGTCGTAGTGTTAGTGGTTGAACGCGGTCAGTCGTAGTTTTAGTGGCTGAAAGCGGTCTGTCGTAGTTTTAGTGGTTGAATGTGGTCAGTCGTAGTTTTGGTGGTTGAAAGGGTCAGTCGTAGTTCTGGTGGCTGAACGCGGTCAGTCGTAGTTTTAGTGGTTGAACGCGGTCAGTCGTTGTTTTAGTGGTTGAACGCGGTCAGTCGTAGTTTTAGTGGTTGAACGCGGTCAGTCGTAGTTTTAGTGGTTGAACGCGGTCAGTCGTAGTTTTAGTGGTTGAACGCGGTCAGTCGTAGTTTTAGTGGTTGAACGCGGTCAGTCGTAGTTTAAGTGGTTGAACGCGGTCAGTCGTAGTTTTGGTGGTTGAACGCAGTCAGTCGTAGTTTTGGTGGTTGAACGCGGTCAGTCGTAGTTTCAGTGGTTGAACGCGGTCAGTGGTAGTTTTAGTGGTTGAACGCGGTCAGTGGTAGTTTCAGTGGTTGAACGCGGTCAGTCGTAGTTTAGGTGGTTGAACGCAGTCAGTCGTAGTTTTAGTGGTTGAAATCGGTCAGTTGTAGTTTTGGTGGTTGAACGTGGTCAGTCGTAGTTTTCGTGGTTGAATGTGGTCAGTCGTAGTTTCAGTGGTTGAACGCGGTCAATGGTATTTTTAGTGGTTGAACGCGGTCAGTCGTAGTGTTAGTGGTTGAACGCGGTCAGTCGTAGTTTTGGTGGTTGAACGCGGTCAGTCGTAGTTTCAGTGGTTGAACGCGGTCAGTCGTAGTTTTAGTGGCTGAAAGCGGTCAGTCGTAGTTTTAGTGGTTGAATGTGGTCAGTCGTAGTTTTAGTGGTTGAACGCGGTCAGTCGTAGTTTTAGTGGCTGAAAGCGGTCAGTCGTAGTTTTAGTGGTTGAATGTGGTCAGTCGTAGTTTTGGTGGTTGAAAGGGTCAGTCGTAGTTTTAGTGGCTGAACGCGGTCAGTCGTAGTTTTAGTGGTTGAATGTGGTCAGTCGTAGTTTCAGTGGTTGAATGCGGTCAGTGGTACTTTTAGTGGTTGAACGTGGTCAGTGGTATTTTTCGTGGCTGAACGCGGTCGGTTGTAGTTTTAGTGGTTGAACACGGTCAGTCGTAGTTTTGGTGGTTGAACGCGGTCAGTCGTAGTTTTAGTGGTTGAATGTGGTCAGTCATAGTTTCGGTGGTTGAACGTGGTCTGTGGTAGTTTTAGTGGTTGAAAGTGGTCAGTGGTATTTTTCGTGGCTGAACGCGGTCAGTCATAGTTTTAGTGATTGAACGCGGTCAGTCTTAGTTTAAGTGGTTGAACGAGGTCAGTCGTAGTTTTAGTGGTTGAACGCGGTCAGTCGTAGTTTTAGTGGCAGAACGCGGTCAGTCGTAGTTTTAGTGGTTGAACCCGGTCAGTTGAAGTTTTGGTGGTTGAACGTGGTCAGTCGTAGTTTTAGTGGTTGAATGCGGTCAGTCGTAGTTTCGGTGGTTGAACGCGGTCAGTGGTAGTTTTATTGGTTGAAAGTGGTCAGTGGTATTTTTAGTGGTTGAATGTGGTCAGTCGTAGTTTTGGTGGCTGAACGCGGTCAGTCTAGTTTTAGTGGTTGAATGTGGTCAGTCATAGTTTTGGTGGTTGAACGCGGTCAGTCGTAGTTTTAGTGGTTGAACGTGGTCAGTCGTAGTGTTAGTGGTTGAACGCGGTCAGTGGTATTTTTCGTGGTTGAACATGGTCAGTCGTAGTTTTAGTGGTTGAACGCAGTCAGTCGTAGTTTTAGTGGCTGAACGCGGTCAGTCGTAGTTTTAGTGGTTGAATGTGGTCAGTCGTAGTTTTGGTGGTTGAATGCGGTCAGTCGTAGTTTTAGTGGTTGAACGCGGTCAGTCCTAGTGTTAGTGGTTGATCACGGTTAGTCGTAGTTTTAGTGGTTGAATGTGGTCAGTCGTAGTTTCAGTGGTTGAATGCGGTCAGTGGTAGTTTTAGTGGTTGAATGTGGTCAGTGGTATATTTCGTGGTTGAACGCGGTCGGTCGTAGTTTTAGTGGTTGAACACGGTCAGTCGTAGTTTTAGTGGCTGAACGCGGTCAGTCGTAGTTTCGGTGGTTGAACGCGGTAGTAGTGTTTGAAGGAGGTCAGTGGTAGTCTTGGTCTACTAAATCTACAGTGACACGTCTCTGTGTTGTTTTCGATTCCTTAGATCCCGTGAACATCGAAGACGAAGGCTTCCTCGTCACTAATGCTGCTGATGATCAACCGACCCGTGGTGACAACGCCATTGGTCCTGGAGGCATAACATCACCGGCCCCACCTCTGCTGGTTAAAGTGGACTCTGACATGGATCATGGTTCAGGCTCCGGTTTCTCTGGAGACGGCCCAGGCTCTGACGTGTTGTGGTGGCAGCCTGCAGAGGCGTCGGAGGAGTCTGACCTCTCTGACAACGACGGTGGCCTGGAGGTGATCCCGCCTCCTGACCTGGAGGAGACTGAGGACGAGGAGGAGGACAAAACAGCAGGTTCAGAACCTCTGAGCACAGAGAGAGATGGGTTAACACCTGCTGAGATCACCACTGTGCCGCCTCTGCTGACATCACTTACTCTTTCTAAAGGTATGCTACAGCAAGGTTAACTCTCCTTTGTTGACAAAGGAAAAGTTGGTGGAACCCTCGCCCCTCGCCAGTTCCACCCACTTTTCTAGAAGTTGCCAACTATGGTCTACCATTTGTTGACGATGGAGGAGAAAAGCCCCCATCATCCCAGCTTCACCAACATTCCATCCTGTTTTTTACCAGTCTGATTCTACATACTCTGTTTTCCTGACTCTGTTCCAGACATCAGCATCGAGGAACCGGACCTGGACCCCCTGGACCACATTGTGATCACTCCACACATCAGCACAGACCCTCGCTACTCTACGACCACCGAAGCCCCTGTGTTCTCACCTGAGGCAACCCAAGCTGTGGACCTGTCGGTGCAGGCTGTGGAAGCGTCCGGGATCTATGAGGACTACCCTCTGATAGAACCAGAGACGCCATCAGAGCCAGGCTCTGATGATCCTGAACCAGAGCTCTGGACTTCTGCTGTTCCACCTGACTCAGAGGGCAGCGAGGAGGCCGAAGTGAGTGCTGAAGTGAGAACACAGCATCCACCGGTGGTAGAAGAACCTGATAGAGAGGACAAGATCCAGGAAGAGGTGGCGGTCAGTCCACCAGAAGATCCTGAACCAGATCCTCCGTCTGTTACCGAGCACACTCCAGATCTCACCATGTTGACGGACCGTCCCGGACTGGAGCAGCCAGAGACAGAAGGTCTGAACGAGATGGAGGTTTTAGAGGAGCAGCACATTGGGGTCTCTGATCCTGAGAACACCACAGGACCGTCGCTCATCCAGGACCAGGATCTGATTGACGACGAGGTTATAGTTGTGACCATGACAACAGCTGCTCCACCTCTGGTTCCCAGCGTCAGTTCAGAGAACATTTACAACGTGGAGCACTCACCTGAGAAGGATTCACCTTTCACACGAGTGTCCGATGTGGCTCCCGACGACGACGACCTGATCCACCAGGATCCTCTGAACCACGAAGATGAAAGAACTCCAACCTCTCATCCTATCACAGAGGCCCCTCTGCTCATTCCCAATGTGGTCCTGAATCAGACCGACGACCCTCCCGTGTACAGCGTAGAGTGGTCTCCGAGTATTCCAGCGAAGGATAGAGACCTGGTTACCACAGCAGCAGATTCCACTGAGACCGAGTCTGATAACGAGATCCTCCAAACGTCACCCACTCAGAGAGTCGACCTCAGCAGGATCCAGCCAGTCGACATGGATTTTTCAGACATCCCAACCATTGACGTCAGCTTTGACGTGTTCCCGTACGGAGTAGGGGGGTCAGACGACAGCAGTGGCTTCTCCAGTGGGACTCAGGGATCTGAACTGGACGCCATCGCGCTACCAACTCCACCTGGCAGAGACCTGATGGTGTTCTTCAGGCTACGAGTGACCAACATGATATTCTCCATGGATCTCTTCAACAAGAGCTCGTCTGAGTACAAAGCTCTGGAGCAACGCTTCCTTCAGCTGGTGAGAAACAAAACGACATAGACGACAGATACTGAAAATCCAGAGGCCGGACCACAGTTCATGTAAATGTTCTCTGTGTTCTGTCCTTTAGCTTGTGCCGTACCTTCAGTCCAACCTGAACAACTTTCAGAACCTAGAAATCCTGAACTTCAGGAACGGCAGCATCGTGGTCAACAGCAGGATGAGATTTGGTAAACCCGTCCCCAGCGGCGTCACCAGCACAGTCTACCTCATTCTGGAGGATTTTGCTAACACAGCATACCAGACCATGAACCTGGCTATTGACAAGTACTCTCTGGATGTGGAGTCAGGTAGGACGGGGTTAAGGTGATGTAGACTAACGCCAAGGTCAGACTATGACGTCATTATTTCTGTTCGACCTCATAAAACTTGTCCTAAGTCTCTCATAGGACATAGTACTCATAGCTCTGTCTTTGTTCTTTACCTTCAACATTTGGTTCGTATGATCTCAAGACTGTTACTGCCACTTTCTTTCAGGAGGTTAGAGGGCCTCCCTGAAGTGGTCTTAGTGGTCATTTTCTATTTCCCCTTTTCAAACATTCAAGGTCAAGGGCTGGACCCAGTTTGCATGTAGTGGGAAAGCAGCCCTGGACATAGAGGGCAACCCCAAATGTTGGCAAGCAAACCTACCAGTGTATGATACAAGCCCCAGCGTAGGCAAGAAGGGTCCAACGGAGGCAAGATGCTCCCAGCGTAGGCAAGAAGGGCCCAGCGTAGGCAAGAAAGTCCCTGCATAGGCAAGAGGGGCCAAGCATAGGCAAGAAGGCCCCAGCGTAGGCAAGAAGGCCCCAGCGTAGGCAAGAAAGTCCCTGCATAGGCAAGAAGGGCCAAGCATAGGCAAGAAGGCCCCAGTGTAGGCAAGAAGGGCCCAACGGAGGCAAGATGCTCCCAGCGTAGGCAAGAAGGGCCCAGCGTAGGCAAGACGCTCCCAACGGAGGCAAGAAGGGCCCAACGTAGGCAAGAAGGGCCCAGCATAGGCAAGAAGCTCCCAACGGAGGCAAGATGCTCCCAGCGTATGCAAGAAGGCCCCAGCGTAGGCAAGAAGGCCCTAGCGTAGGCAAGAAGCCCCCTAACGGAGGCAAGAAGGGCCCAACGTAGGCAAGAAGTGCCCAACTTAGGCAAGAAGTGCCCAACGTAGGCGAGAAGGGCCCAGCATAGGCAAGAAGCTCCCAGCGTAGGCAAGAAGGGCCTAACGTAGGCAAGAAGGGCCCCGGCGTAGACACGTTGCTCCCAGCATAGGCAAGAAGGCCCCAGCGTAGGCAAGAAGGGCCCAACGGAGGCAAGAAGGGCCCAACGGAGGCAAGAAGGGCCCAACGTAGGCAAGAAGGGCCCAGCGTAGGCAAGAAGCTCCCAGCGTAGGCAAGAAGGGCCCAACTTAGGCAAGAAGGGCCCAGCATAGGCAAGAAGCTCCCAGCATAGGCAAGAAGGGCCCAGCGTAGGCAAGAAGGTCCCAGCAATGGCAAGAAGGGTCCAGCATAGGCAAGAAGGGCCCAGCATAGGCAAGAAGGTCCCAGCATATACAAGAAGGGCCCAGCATAGGCAAGAAGGGCCCAGCATAGTCAAGAAGGGCCCAGCATAGCCAAGACTGTCCCAGCATAGGCAAGAATGGCCCAGTTTAGGCAAGAAGGTCCCAGCATAGGCAAGAATGGCCCAGTTTAGGCAAGAAGGTCCCAGCGTAGGCAAGAAGGGCCCAGCATAGGCAAGAAGGGCCCAGCATAGGCAAGAAGGTCCCATCGTAGGCAAGAAGCTCCCAGCGTAGGCAAGAAGGGCCCAACTTAGGCAAGAAGGGCCCAGCATAGGCAAGAAGGGCCCAGCATAGGCAAGAAGGTCCCATCATAGGCAAGAAGCTCCCAGCGTAGGCAAGAAGGGCCCAACTTAGGCAAGAAGGTCCCAGCAATGGCAAGAAGTGCCCAGCATAGGCAAGAAGGGCCCAGCATAGGCAAGAAGGTCCCAGCATATACAAGAAGGGCCCAGCATAGGCAAGAAGGTCCCAGCATATACAAGAAGGGCCCAGCATAGGCAAGAAGGTCCCAGCATATACAAGAAGGGCCCAGCATAGGCAAGAAGGTCCCAGCATATACAAGAAGGGCCCAGCATAGGCAAGAAGGGCCCAGCATAGTCAAGAAGGGCCAAGCATAGCCAAGACTGTCCCAGCATAGGCAAGAATGGCCCAGTTTAGGCAAGAAGGTCCCAGCGTAGGCAAGAAGGGCCCAGCATAGACAAGAAGGGCCCAGCATAGACGTGAAGGGTCCAGCGTTGGCAAGAAGGTCCCAGCGTTGGCAAGAAGGGCCCAGCGTTGGCAAGAAGGGCCCAGCGTTGGCAAGAAGGTCCCTTTATTGTGGCAGGCAGGCCCTGACATATGCACACAGGACCCAGTGCAGGCAAACAGGGCCCCAGCACACGCATGCCAGCCTTTACATAGGCAAGCAGGCCCTGACATATTCATGCAGGCCCCATTGTAAGCAGTCAAACCCCAATGTAGGCAAGCATGCCCCTTTAAATAGGCAAGCAGGCCCCAATGTAGGCAAGTATACCCTAGTGTAGGCATATAGGCCTCCAGTGCAAGCAAGCCAGCCCCATCGTAGACAAGAAGTTCCCTCTGTGGGCAAGCAGGCCCCAATTTAGGTAACTAATGCAAGGCAGGCCTCCAAGCATGCCCTGATGTAAATCAGTTCTTTCCCTTGGCCCAACTATGAGCCCTGCTGGGAACATATAATACTCCCTAGAGCCTGACCTTTGGCTAGGGACAAACAAAGACCTGGTGCTAGATTTAGCACTGGCTCTGGACCAGCCCTGGAACTGGATTGAAGGAGGAAGGGTGTTTGACACACTACACAGGATAAGTCTATTGATTTACAGGGCCAGCGGGTCCTGAAACCCTTTAACTGCTGGGCTGCAATCATGATTATAACGTGGAGTCTGGCCTTTACACTTCAACTCTGACAGTCATCCAGTTTAAAACTAACATGGGTTTTCATCAGACTTTCTGAATCATTGTGTTCAAAATCTAAGAGCTGAAAGACTTTAACAGAATCAAACAACTTCCTGTGTTCTGGCGAGCTCAGTGTAAAATGATAACAGAAGGTTTTTACTGCTTTCTGATGCTTTTGTTCTTCTCTATTAGAACATGTTTCCTTAATTCCTCATGTTCCTCCTTTGTTCCACTTGTTGTCGTGTCTTTAACCAGGATTTTAGTTTGCACATCTGACGGAGAGAGTTCTCCTTCAGGCTGAATTTACACTCTAATGACCCGTGGAGAGGCAGATATTTTTATTTGACATTCACGTGAACATGCTGCTCTGTGTGAACAGTCTGTTAATAATCAGATGGATCTAGCACCATGTTTAAAAGAGACAGAAACATTAGAGCGCTAATGCTCAGCAGGCCAATCCTCTGTGTGTTTGTGTGCTTTAATACCAGGATAATCTGTCTGGCAGGAACGTGAGCCACAGCAGCTCTGACTCAGAGACCAACAAACAGGGTCGTCTGAGCTCTCACTGCTCATGCTCAGATCTCTCACTGTTAGAACACATCCTGATAACATGGTGGAGGCTGAGGTACGTTAACAGGTTTCAACTCAGTCCGACTCAGCCTGGACCAGTACCCGGTCCCATGAGGCAGTGGTGGTCCTCCTCCTGCTGTACATGGATGTTCTATGAGTTCTGACTTAACCAGACAATATTAGCACCTCTGAAGCTCTTAGTGATGGCAGCACTGTTTCAACATGGCTTTGACCAGCAGGTCATCAAAGTAACTTTACCTGTCCTCTAAAGAACCAAGAACCTGGTTTAAGACTGCTCATTCTGATTCCAGAGTAACTTAAGCCAGAGTTTGATGTATAGAGTAACTAAAGCCAGAGTTTGTTTTTTAGAGTAACTAAAGCCAGAGTTTGATGTATAGAGTCACTTAAGCCTGAGTTTGATTTCCAGAGTAACTAAAGCCAGAGTTTGATGTATTGAGTAACTAAAGCCAGAGTTTGACTCATAGAGTAACTAAAGCCAGAGTTTGATGTATACAGTCACTTAAGCCTGAGTTTGATTTCCAGAGTAACTAAAGCCAGAGTTTGATGTATTGAGTAACTTAAGCCTGAGTTTGATGTATAAAGTAACTTAAGCCTGAGTTTGACTCATAGAGTAACTAAAGCCAGAGTTTGATTTATAGAGTCACTTAAGCCAGAGTTTGATTTCCAGAGTAACTAAAGCCAGAGTTTGATTTATAGAGTCACTTAAGCCAGAGTTTGATGTATAGAGTAACCAAAGCCAGAGATTGATGTATAGAGTCACTTAAGCCTGAGTTTGATTTCCAGAGTAACTAAAGCCAGAGTTTGATTTATAGAGTCACTTAAGCCTGAGTTTGATTTCCAGAGTAACAAAAGCCAGAGTTTGATTTATAGAGTCACTTAAGCCTCAGTTTGATTTCCAGAGTAACTAAAGCCAGAGTTTGATTTCCAGAGTAACTAAAGCCAGAGTTTGATGTATTGAGTAACTAAAGCCAGAGTTTGACTCATAGAGTAACTAAAGCCAGAGTTTGATGTATAAAGTAACTTAAGCCTGAGTTTGACTCATATAGTAACTAAAGCCAGAGTTTGATGTATAGAGTAACTAAAGCCAGAGTTTGTTTTTTAGAGTAACTAAAGCCAGAGTTTGATGTATAGAGTCACTTAAGCCTGAGTTTGATTTCCAGAGTAACTAAAGCCAGAGTTTGATGTATTGAGTAACTTAAGCCAGAGTTTGACTCATAGAGTAACTAAAGCCAGAGTTTGATGTATAGAGTCACTTAAGCCTGAGTTTGATTTCCAGAGTAACTAAAGCCAGAGTTTGATGTATTGAGTAACTTAAGCCTGAGTTTGATGTATAAAGTAACTTAAGCCTGAGTTTGACTCATAGAGTAACTAAAGCCAGAGTTTGATTTATAGAGTCACTTAAGCCAGAGTTTGATTTCCAGAGTAACTAAAGCCAGAGTTTGATTTATAGAGTCACTTAAGCCAGAGTTTGATGTATAGAGTAACCAAAGCCAGAGATTGATGTATAGAGTCACTTAAGCCTGAGTTTGATTTCCAGAGTAACTAAAGCCAGAGTTTGATTTATAGAGTCACTTAAGCCTGAGTTTGATTTCCAGAGTAACAAAAGCCAGAGTTTGATTTATAGAGTCACTTAAGCCTCAGTTTGATTTCCAGAGTAACTAAAGCCAGAGTTTGATTTCCAGAGTAACTAAAGCCAGAGTTTGATGTATTGAGTAACTAAAGCCAGAGTTTGACTCATAGAGTAACTAAAGCCAGAGTTTGATGTATAAAGTAACTTAAGCCTGAGTTTGACTCATATAGTAACTAAAGCCAGAGTTTGATGTATAGAGTAACTAAAGCCAGAGTTTGTTTTTTAGAGTAACTAAAGCCAGAGTTTGATGTATAGAGTCACTTAAGCCTGAGTTTGATTTCCAGAGTAACTAAAGCCAGAGTTTGATGTATTGAGTAACTTAAGCCAGAGTTTGACTCATAGAGTAACTAAAGCCAGAGTTTGATGTATAGAGTCACTTAAGCCTGAGTTTGATTTCCAGAGTAACTAAAGCCAGAGTTTGATGTATTGAGTAACTTAAGCCGGAGTTTGATGTATAAAGTAACTTAAGCCTGAGTTTGACTCATAGAGTAACTAAAGCCAGAGTTTGATTTATAGAGTCACTTAAGCCAGAGTTTGATTTCCAGAGTAACTAAAGCCAGAGTTTGATTTATAGAGTCACTTAAGCCAGAGTTTGATGTATAGAGTAACCAAAGCCAGAGATTGATGTATAGAGTCACTTAAGCCTGAGTTTGATTTCCAGAGTAACTAAAGCCAGAGTTTGATTTATAGAGTCACTTAAGCCTGAGTTTGATTTCCAGAGTAACAAAAGCCAGAGTTTGATTTATAGAGTCACTTAAGCCTCAGTTTGATTTCCAGAGTAACTAAAGCCAGAGTTTGATTTCCAGAGTAACTAAAGCCAGAGTTTGATGTATTGAGTAACTAAAGCCAGAGTTTGACTCATAGAGTAACTAAAGCCAGAGTTTGATGTATAAAGTAACTTAAGCCTGAGTTTGACTCATATAGTAACTAAAGCCAGAGTTTGATGTATAGAGTAACTAAAGCCAGAGTTTGTTTTTTAGAGTAACTAAAGCCAGAGTTTGATGTATAAAGTAACTTAAGCCAGAGTTTGATATATAGAGTCACTTAAGCCTGAGTTTGATTTCCAGAGTAACTAAAGCCTGAGTTTGATTTATAGAGTCACTTAAGCCTGAGTTTGATTTCCAGAGTAACTAAAGCCAGAGTTTGATGTATTGAGTAACTAAAGCCAGAGTTTGACTCATAGAGTAACTAAAGCCAGAGTTTGATGTATAAAGTAACTTAAGCCTGAGTTTGACTCATAGAGTAACTAAAGCCAGAGTTTGATGTATAGAGTCACTAAAGCCAGAGTTTGTTTTTTAGAGTAACTAAAGCCAGAGTTTGATTTCCAGAGTAACTTAAGCCAGAGTTTGATATATAGAGTCACTTAAGCCTGAGTTTGATTTCCAGAGTAACTAAAGCCAGAGTTTGATGTATTGAGTCACTTAAGCCTGAGTTTGATTTCCAGAGTAACTAAAGCCAGAGTTTGTTTTTCAGAGTAACTAAAGCAAGAGTTTGATGTATAGAGTAATAAAGCCAGATTTTGATGTATAGAGTAACTCAAACCTGAGTTTGATGTATAGAGTAACTAAAACCAGAGTTTGATATATAGAGTAACTAAAGCCAGAGTTTGTTTTCCAGATTAACTAAAGCCAGAGTTTGTTTTTCAGAGTAACTATAGCCGGAGTAGTGAGTGTTAACTCTGGGTTAAACCTAGGTTCCGGTTCAGGATCAGCTGATTGGCTAGTTCTGATGTCTGCTGGATTCTTCCTGATCAATAATCATAGACTCAATCATGATTGTTGAAGGTCAAAGGGGTTCCTCCTGGATCGGGACTGGTATCAGAGTCATTGTCACGGAGGAGGTGGAGTCCTAAAGTCATCTGGTCTTCAGACGGCCTAATCTCAGACTTCTGTGGCGGCGGTGGCGGTAAAACCTTTCTTTGACTGTGATGAAGGCACATCAGAGCTCATCTCTTTAATCTCTTTGAGCCAATCAGAGCAGCTCATGACAGCTGATAATACGCTGATAATCAGCTGGACTGACTCTGATGGCAGTTTCTACCCAGACGAACCCGTCTGATCTTTTATAACGCCACATTCACCTCGGGGAGCGCCATGACGCTGTTTGGTTAATAAAGAAGCCAATCACAGCGGGGGTTTGATTGACAGACCCAGTCTACACTGGAGGATTCATCAGGAACAGGAGTAAACTCACGCTGTGGCGTTTTTAGCACAGATGGTAGAGATGTTGGCGTCCTAGTTGGATAGTAGACGGCGTCCAGGAGGTGTCCTGATCACCTGATCAAGAACCTGAATTAACCTCAGAGCAGCCAGAGTCACGGCTCGTTCATGACGCCTGAGCTCCTTAAACCTGTTGATTCAATTCTGATGGTTCTGCTGCTCGTTAGGAACCAATCAATATCCCTGATTGGTCAGGGCTGTTTACATGTGATCAGGAGGAAGCGTAGGGGTTGGCCTCTGGTTTCCAGGAGCCAGGAATGACCTCGCGGTAGAGAGGGTGGAGCGTAAGAAGAGGGAGTAGTTGGCACCGCTGACAGGTTTAAGCTAACGGTAGCTCTGTTGGCACAGAGTGACTGCATTCTTTGAATCACTAAGTTTAGCCGCTAATGCTTCCAGTTGCTGTGGTAGTGAGACGGCGAGCTGAGTGGCCCCGCCCACATCTGCACTGAATCTCAGTCAAACATTGATGTGACGTTAACGTTTACCTCATGTCTGTTTCTGTCTCCTCTCCAGGTGACCGTGCTGACCCGTGTAAGTTCCAGGCGTGTAACGAATTCTCCAAGTGTATGGTCAATCAGTGGTCAGGAGAGGCTGAGTGCGTTTGTGACCCCGGATACCTCAGCGTGGATGGTCTGCCATGTCGGAGCGTCTGCGAAGTTCAGCAAGACTTCTGCCTCAATGACGGCAAATGTGACATAATCCCTGGCAAGGGCGCCATCTGCAGGTAGGAGGGTATTTTACACTGTATTTTAAAATGAAGTAAGGTCGTCTGCTCATCGGACTGTTCTAAAAACTGAACTGGTTCTAAACGACATTATTAACTGATTCTACAGATGTGAACTAAAGTCACTAGAACAGTTTAACTGGTAGTTTAGCCTCTATGCTGATGATAGCCAACACTATTCCTCTGTCTTTTCTACTCAAAATCTCAAAAACACTCTGACCAATTCTAATCAAACTTTGCAGAAATGTTCATCCTGACTCAGGCATGCACTAGGTACATTTTAGAGGTCAAAGGTCAAGGTCATTAGCCCTGGTTCTTTTTTTTATTTTTAAGTGTGGCATGAAACCAAACCAGGACCAACCAAATCCTTCTCTACCGTAAACATTTCTAATTATGTGAACTGACTACAGTAAAGGTTTCTGTTAAATTTCCTGTCGTCAGGCCATCGGACTTTGACCACATGTCCTCTATTTCAGGTGTCGTGTCGGGGAGAACTGGTGGTACCGTGGCGAGCACTGTGAAGAGTACGTCTCTGAGCCGCTGGTGGTCGGCATCGCTATCGTCTCGGTGGTCGGCTTCCTCCTGGTTTCTGGAGGAATCATCTTCTTCTTGGCGAGAACGCTGAGAGAGCAGTACGACGGGGAGGACTCTGAGGACCCTCTACGGTTAGCATCACATTAGCTTTATAGTTTTTATCTATCTTTGAAACACAGGCTTCTGGAGATCTGGAAGAACAGTTTAGTTAGGCTTTCATCTTTTGATTAGAATAATACGTTTAAAAATTCTCTTTCTGTTTCAGACGGGGCGACAGTGTTCCGACTCTGGAGCGAGCCACCAAGTTTAACCCAATGTTTGAGAGTGACCCAGTGACTGCTCAGTACTACCGCCGCTATGATGATGTGGGACCACAATACAGCAGATCAGTCAGCGCCGACGTTAAAGAGCTGAACTGTGACGAGATCCGACAAATCTACCAGAACTCCACACTCTCCAAAGAGGTACATGTTGATTTAAAACAGCGAGAACAAATTCACATATACCAAAGTATTATAAGCATAAAGCTTTATCTTTATATAATAGTTCTAAATGAAACAGAGTATCATCAGCATAAAGCTTTATCATTATGTAATAGTTCTAAATGAAACAGAGTATCATCAGCATAAAGCTTTATCTTTATATAATAGTTCTAAATGAAACAGAGTATCATCAGCATAAAGCTTTATCTTTATATAATAGTTCTAAATGAAACAGAGTATCATCAGCATAAAGCTTTATCTTTATATTTTAGTTCTAAATGAAACAGAGTATCATCAGCATAAAGCTTTATCTTTATATTTTAGTTCTAAATGAAACAGAGTATCATCAGCATAAAGCTTTATCTTTATATAATAGTTCTAAATGAAACAGAGTATCATCAGCATAAAGCTTTATCTTTATATATTTGTTCTAAATGAAACAGAGTATCATCAGCATAAAGCTTTATCTTTATATATTTGTTCTAAATGAAACAGAGTATCATCAGCATAAAGCTTTATCTTTATATTTTAGTTCTAAATGAAACAGAGTATCATCAGCATAAAGCTTTATCTTTATATAATAGTTCTAAATGAAACAGAGTATCATCAGCATAAAGCTTTATCTTTATATATTTGTTCTAAATGAAACAGAGTATCATCAGCATAAAGCTTTATCTTTATATATTTGTTCTAAATGAAACAGAGTATCATCAGCATAAAGCTTTATCTTTATATTTTAGTTCTAAATGAAACAGAGTATCATCAGCATAAAGCTTTATCTTTATATAATAGTTCTAAATGAAACAGAGTATCATCAGCATAAAGCTTTATCTTTATATATTTGTTCTAAATGAAACAGAGTATCATCAGCATAAAGCTTTATCTTTATATATTTGTTCTAAATGAAACAGAGTATCATCAGCATAAAGCTTTATCTTTATATAATAGTTCTAAATGAAACAGAGTATCATCAGCATAAAGCTTTATCTTTATATAATAGTTCTAAATGAAACAGAGTATCATCAGCATAAAGCTTTATCTTTATATAATAGTTCTAAATGAAACAGAGTATCATCAGCATAAAGCTTTATCTTTATATAATAGTTCTAAATGAAACAGAGTATCATCAGCATAAAGCTTTATCTTTATATTATAGTTCTAAATGAAACAGAGTATCATCAGCATAAAGCTTTATCTTTATATAATAGTTCTAAATGAAACAGAGTATCATCAGCATAAAGCTTTATCTTTATAGTATAGTTCTAAATGAAACAGAGTATCATCAGCATAAAGCTTTATCTTTATATTATAGTTCTAAATGAAACAGAGTATCATCAGCATAAAGCTTTATCCTTATATTATAGTAAAAAAATTAAAAATTATAATAATAAAATTTGTCAGATGGAAGTGTCAATACAATATTTAGACATTTAACGTGAATTCATGGTGAAATATTTATATTTGCCAAACATCCTGATAATCCTGGTTTATTTAATAGTAAATGCCCCTGATATTAGAGGTTTAATGGTTAATAATTTCATTAAAAAAAACTGAATTTTAGATCACTTTTGTTAGATTTTATTCAGCACCAGTGCAACCATCCCTCCTCCTGCTCCTCCTCCACATGCAGAGATCTGCTCTCTGTAAACTTTGAATTAACCTGGCTCTCTGGGTCGAGGGTTGTGACTTTTTGGCAGCTTAGCGTCGGGTTTGTGTGACGCAAGCGAGTATTCTTAGCTCCTCCTCCTTCCAGTCTTCATTGGTGGTTGATCTGGTCAACTTGTGTCTGTCTTACATAAACATGTTTTTGTCTCTGCAGGAGATCGAGGAGCGTCTGAGGATCATTGACCTTTGCTCCCGAGATCAGCAGTTCGCTGACTTTGTTCGACAGACTCAAGTGTGAGTGTTTGCTCTTCTGTACTTGGTGATGGCGATTACAGATGGACGGTCCAGACATTGAAGGAACAGATTTATCATGACCGTCTTTTTTATTCTAGAACCATTAACTTATCCCAGTGTCCATAGAACAAACCAGAGCTGCTGTTTATAACCATAGACTTCCTGCTCCATGACCAATCAGATAGCCTTGCTCTCTCTCTGACCCCAGGGAGGATAATAGACTCTCTGTGGGGGGTCAAAGCCAAAGGTGAGCCAGGTTTCAGACAACACCTCCACCTGTTAGAGAAAACAACCTCACACACATGGCGGGGAGTTTTCAATTCAACCTGTCGTTAATTTAAACCAACACACCTGTTTCCTCCAATCACAGCTGTTTCCTCCAATCACAGCTGTTTCCTCCAATCACAGCTGTATCCTCCAATCACAGCTGTTTCCTTCAATCACAGCTGTTTTCTCCAATCACAGCTGTTTCCTCCAATCAAAGCTGTTTCCTCCAATCACAGCTGTTTCCTCCATTCACAGCTGTTTCCTCCAATCACAGCTGTTTCCTCCAATCAAAGCTGTTTCCTCCAATCACAGCTGTTTCCTCCAATCACAGCTGTTTCCTCCAATCACATCTGTTTCCTCCAATGACATCTCAATCAAACTAGACAATGTCATTAAAACCTGAATAATTTAACTTCCCAGGAAGTTGACCAAAATGTGATGTTAGTGGGCTGTTTTTGATCGCCATGAAACAGGAGGTAGTTTTCTCAGGTCTGTTATAATTATAATACTTCAATTGTCCCAAAAATGTAAATCAGTTTCCCAAAATGACTGTTACACTCACCAAATCTCCATGAATATGGAGTCTGGCAATATTGAACGGTTTCCATGCTGTCATGTGACTCTCACAGGTCTGATACTAAAGCTGGTGTCAAAGTGATGCATTATACGCCATGAAACAGGAAGTAGTATTTTGGAGTGCTGAAAACACTCATACAGGCATGAGTATTGGCAGACACCTGACCAGGTGAGCCTTGTCAGTGTGGCTTAACTTCAGTGGCCCTCTATCTGAAGTTTAAATGAAGGTTCAGAGTCTGATACACATTCACTTGGTGACCCAGTCCATGTCTTGGGCTCCACATGAACCAAACCCTGATGTGTACGACAGCACCAGAGCCGCTCAGTCCTAGTTTTTCTGTTTTTAGGCATTTAACTGAAAACATAGTACTTAGTTTAGTAGCACTAAAATGATGGTCGATTTCAGGTTTCTGAACTTTACAGCTGTCCTTGGTTGTAGTGATGGTAGAGGTCTAAAAATAGCTCTGAGGTTTGGAGACGCTCCACCTCCAGCCTCAAACAAACAGCTCAGATGTTCAGGATCATGTAAACGCTGCCGCTCCTTCCTCTGTTTATGTTGGGGCCTCTCTTTATTGATGTGTCTTTGTTTTTGGTGGTTTGGCCCTCGCCGGGTTGGACTGCCTCTCTGCAGCCACAAACCGCCACTCTAATGTAATGTTCTGTGTTTTATGGAGCAGATTCCTGGAGAGGAGAGGGAGCTCCACCACATAACAAGCCATGAGCCGCTGACCTCCAGGTACTAGTGTCGGGTTCCTCTGGGACGCTTTATTCTAAAATCTGTTTATTTATGCCTCTGAGATGGGGGGGGGGGTTAGAATCCACCCAGAGACGTGAAACAGAGTCATTATTTAAATGAAAACTCTCCATGAGGACAGATCTGCCAACATCTGAAACTTTCTGCTGCCATGTCTAAACTCTGATGTTCCCACGAGCTGAGCTGAGAAAAATTTGGCTGATGGGTCCAGGTTCTACATGACATCACTGACAACCAATGGAGGACTGTCGCATTAACTACCTACCTACCTTCCTACCTGCCTACCTGCCTGACTGCCTGCCTGCCTGCCTGACCTTCCTGCCTGCCTGCCTGCCTGCCTGCCTGCCTGACTGCCTGCCTGCCTGCCTGCCAGGCTGCCTGCCTGCCTGCCTGCCTGCCTGCCAGCCTGCCTGGCTGCCTGACTGCCTGGCTGCCTTCCTGCCTGCTTGCCTGCCTGCCTGCTTCCTGCCTGCCCCTTGCCTGCCTGCCTGCCTCGTGCCTGACTGCCTGCTTGCCTGCCTGCCTGCCTTCCTGCCTGCCTGCCTGACTGCCTGCCTGCCTGGATACCTGCCTGCCTGCCTGCCTGACTGCCTGCCTGCCTGCCTGCCTGCCAGCCTGCCTGGCTGCCTGACTGCCTGGCTGCCTTCCTGCCTGCTTGCCTGCCTGCCTGCTTCCTGCCTGCCCCGCTTGCCTGCCTGCCTGCCTGCCTGCCTGCCTGCCCGCCTGCCTGCCTGCCTGCCTGCCTGCCTGCCTGACTGCCTGCCTGCCTGCCTGCCTGCCTCGTGCCTGACTGCCTGCTTGCCTGCCTGCCTGCCTGCCTGATTGCCTGCATGCCTGCCTGCCTGACTGCCTGCCTGCCTGCCTGCCTGACTGCCTGCCTGCCTGAATACAAACCGTGCCTGATTGCCTGCCTGCCTGACTGCCTATCAGCCCACTTGCCTGCTTGCCTGCCTGGCTGCCTGTCTGCCTGCCTTCCTGCCTGCTTGCCTGCCTGCCTTCCTGCCTGCCTGCCTGCCTGCCTGCCTGCCTTCCTGCCTGACTGCCTGGCTGCCTTCCTGCCTGCCTGCCTGACTGCCTGCCTTCCTGCCTTCCTGCCTGACTGCCTGGCTGCCTGCCTGCTCACCTGCCTGCCTGCCTGCCTGCTTGCCTGCCTGCCTGCCTTCCTGCCTGCCTGTCTGACTGCCTGCCTGCCTGGATACAAACCTGCCTGCCTGCCTGCCTGACTGCCTTCCTGCCTGCCTGCCTGCCTGCCAGCCTGCCTCGTGCCTGACTGCCTGGCTGCCTTCCTGCCTGCTTGCCCACCTGCCTGCCTGCCCCTGCTTGCCTGCCTGCCTGCCTGCCTCGTGCCTGACTGCCTGCCTGCCTAACAGCCTGCCTGCCTGCCTGCCTGCCTGTCTGACTGCCTGCCTGCCTGGATACAGGCCTGCCTGCCTGCCTGCCTGACCTGCATTCCTGCCTGCCTGCCTGCCTGCCAGCCTGCCTCGTGCCTGACTGCCTGGCTGCCTTCCTGCCTGCTTGCCTGCCTGCCTGCCAGCCTGCTTGCCTGCTTGCCTGCTTGCCCTGCCTGCCTGCCTGCCTGCCTGCCAGCCTGCCTGCCTGACTGCCTGCCTGCCTGCCTGCCTGCCTGCCTGCCTGACTGCCTGCTTGCCTGCCTGCCTGCCTGCCAGCCTGCCTGCCTGACTGCCTGCTGCCTGCCTGCCTGCCTGCCTGCCTGCCTGACTGCCTGCCTGCCTGGATGCAAGCCTGCCTGCCTGCCTGCCTGACTGCCTGCCTGCCTGCCTGCCTGCCTGCCAGCCTGCCTGGCTGCCTGACTGCCTGGCTGCCTTCCTGCCCACTTGCCTGCCTGCCTGCCTGACTGCCTGTGCCTGACTGCCTGCTTGTCTGCCTGCCTGCCTGCCTGACTGCCTGCCTGCCTGCCTGCCTGCCTGCCTGCATGCGTGCCTGACTGCCTGCTTGCCTGCCTGCCTGCCTGCCTGACCTGCCTGCCTGCCTGCCTGCCTGACTGCCTGCATGCCTGCCTGCCTGACTGCCTGCCTGCCTGCCTGCCTGACTGCCTACCTGCCTGAATACAAAGCCGTGCCTGACTGCCTGCCTGCCTGCCTGCCTGCCTGACTGCCTGCATGCCTGCCTGCCTGACTGCCTGCCTGCCTGCCTGCCTGACTGCCTGCCTGCCTGAGTGCCTGACTGCCTGCCTGCCTGACTGCCTGCCTGCCTGCCTGAATGCCAGCCTGCCTGCCTGCCTGCTTGCCTGCCTGGCTGCCTGTCTGCCTGCCTTCCTGCCTGCTTGCCTGCCTGTCTGCCTGCCTGCCTGCCTTCCTGCCTCCCTGCCTTCCTGCCTGACTGCCTGGCTGCCTTCCTGCCTGCTTGCCTGCCTGCCTGCCTGCCTGACTGCCTGCCTGCCTGCCTGCCTGCTTGCCTGCCTGCCTGCCTGCCTGCCTGCCTGCCTGCCTGCCTGCCTGCCTGCCTGCCACCTGCCTGCCTGCCTGCCTGCCTGCCTGCCTGCCTGCCTGCCTGCCTGCCTGCCTGCCTGCCTGCCTGCCTGCCTGCCTGCCTGCCTGCCTGCCTGCCTGCCTGCCTGCCTGCCTGCCTGCCTGCCTGCCTGCCTGCCTGCCTGCCTGCCTGCCTGCCTGCCTGCCTGCCTGCCTGCCTGCCTGCCTGCCTGCCTGCCTGCCTGCCTGCCTGCCTGCCTGCCTGCCTGCCTGCCTGCCTGCCTGCCTGCCTGCCTGCCTGCCTGCCTGCCTGCCTGATTGCCTGCCTGCCTGCCTGCCTGCCTGCCTGCCTGCCTGCCTGCCTGCCTGCCTGCCTGCCTGCCTGCCGTGCCTGATTGCCTGCCTGCCTGCCTGCCTGCAGCCCTGCCTGCCTTGCCTGCCTGCCTGCCTGCCTGCCTGCCTGCCTGTGCCTGCCTGCCTGCCTGCCTGCCTGACTGCCTGCCTGCCTTCCTGCCTGCCTGCCTGCCTGCCTGCCTGCCTGCCTGCCTGCCTGCCTGCTGCCTTCCTGCCTGCTTGCTGCCTGCCTGCTTACCTGCCTGCCTGCCTTCCTGCCTGCCTGTCTGCCTGCCTGCCTGCCTGATACCCTGCCTGCCTGACTGCCTTCCTGCCTGCCTGCCTGCCTGCCAGCCTGCCTGCGTGCCTGACTGCCTGGCTGCCTTGCCTGCCTGCTTGCCCACCTGCCTGCCTGCCTGCCTGCCTGCCTGCCTGCCTGCCTGCCTGCCTCGTGCCTGCCTGCCTGCCTGCCTGCCAGCCTGCCTGCCTTGCCTGCCTGCCTGGCTGACTGCCTGCCTGCCTGCCTGACTGCCTTCCTGCCTGCCTGCCTGCCTGCCAGCCTGCCTGCCTGCCTGCCTGCCTGCCTGCCTGCCTGCCTGCCTGCCTGCCTGCCTGCCTGCCTGCCTGCTTGCCTGCCTGCCTGCCTGCCTGCCTGCCTGCCTGCCTGCCTGCCACTGACTGCCTGCCTGTCTGCCTGCCTGCCTGCCTGCCTGCCTGCCTGCCTGCCTGCCTGCTGCCTGCCTGCCTGCCTGCCTGCCTGCCTGCCTGACTGCCTGCTGCCTGCCTGCCTGCCTGCCTGCCTTCCTGCCTGCCTGCCTGACTGCCTGCCTGCCTGGATGCCTGCCTGCCTGCCTGCCTGCTGCCTGCCTGCCTGCCTGCCTGCCAGCCTGCCTGGCTGCCTGACTGCCTGGCTGCCTTCCTGCCCACTTGCCTGCCTGCCTGCCTGACTGCCTGCCGTGCCTGACTGCCTGCTTGTCTGCCTGCCTGCCTGCCTGCCTGCCTGCCTGCCTGCCTGCCTGCCTGCCTGCATGCGTTGCCTGCCTTCTTGCCTGCCTGCCTGCCTGCCTGCCTGCCTGACTGCCTGCCTGCCTGAATACAAGCCGTGCCTGACTGCCTGCTTGCCTGCCTGCCTGCCTGCCTGACTGCCTGCATGCCTGCCTGCCTGACTGCCTGCCTGCCTGCCTGCCTGACTGCCTGCCTGCCTGCCTGAATACAGGCCGTGCCTGACTGCCTGCCTGCCTGACTGCCTGCCTGCCTGCCTGGATGCCAGCCTGCCTGCCTGCTTGCCTGCTTGCCTGCCTGGCTGCCTGTCTGCCTGCCTTCCTGCCTGCTTGCCTGCCTGTCTGCCTGCCTGCCTGCCTTCCTGCCTCCCTGCCTTCCTGCCTGACTGCCTGGCTGCCTGCCTGCCTGACTGCCTCCTGCCTGCCTGCCTGCCTGCCTGGATACAGGCCGTGCCTTCCTGCCTGCTTGCCTGCCTGCCTGCCTGCCTGACTGCCTGCCTGCCTGCCTCCTGCCCGCCTGCCTGCCTCGTGCCTGGCTGCCTGCCTGCCTGCCAGCCTGCCTGCCTGACTGCCTGCCTGCCTGCCTGCCTGCCTGCCTCGTGCCTGACTGTCTGCTTGCCTGCCTGCCTGCCTGCCTGCCTGGCCCACCTGCTGCCTGCCTGGCCTGCCTGCCTGCCTGCCTGCCTGCCTGACTGCCTGCCTGCCTGCTTGCCTGCCTGCCTGCCTGCCTGCCTGCCTGCCTGCCTGCCTGCCTGCCTGACTGCCTGCCTGCCTGCCTGCCTGCCTGCCTGCCTGCCTGCCTGACTGCCTGCCTGCCTGCCTGCCTGCCTGCCTGCCTGCCTGCCTGCCTGCCTGCCTGCCTGCCAGCCTGCCTCGTGCCTGACTGCCTGGCTGCCTTCCTGCCTGCCTGCCTGCCTGCCTGCCTGCCTGCCTGCCTGCCTGACTGCCTGCCTGCCTGAATACAAACCTGCCTGACTGCCTGCCTGCCTGACTGCCTGCCTGCCTGCCTGGATGCCAGCCTGCCTGCCTGCCTGCCTGCTTGCCTGCCTGGCTGCCTGTCTGCCTGCCTGCCTGCCTGCCTGCCTGCCTGCCTGCCTGCCTGCCTGCCTGCCTGCCTGCCTGCCTGCCTGCCTGCCTGCCTGACTGCCTGCCTGCCTGCCTGCCTGCCTGACTGCCTGCCTGCCTGCCTGCCTGCCTGCCTGCCTGCCTCGTGCCTTCCTGCCTGCCTGCCTGCCTGCCTGCCTGCCTGCCTGCCTGCCTGCCTGCCTGCCTCCTGCCTGCCTGCCTGCCTGCCTGCCTGGCTGCCTGCCTGCCTGCCTGCCTGCCTGCCTGCTGCCTGCCTGCCTGCCTGCCTGCCTGCCTGCCTGCCTGCCTGGATACTGCCGTGCCTGACTGCCTGCTTGCCTGCCTGCCTGCCTGCCTGCCTGCCTGCCTGCCTGCCTGCTTGCCTGCCTGCCTGCTTGCCTGCCTGCTTGCCTGCCTGCCTGCCTGCCTGCCTGCCTGCCTGCCTGCCTGCCTGCCTGCCTGCCTGCCTGCCACCTGCCTGACTGCCTGGCTGCCTGCCTGCCTGCCTGCTGCTGCCTGCCTGCCTGCCTGCCTGCCAGCCTGCCTCGTGCCTGACTGCCTGCCTGCCTGCCTGCCTGCCTGCCTGCCTGCCTGCCTGCTTGCCTGCCTGCCTGCCTGCCTGCCTGCCTGCCTGCCTGCTGCCTGACTGCCTGCCTGCCTGCCAGCCTGCCTGCTTGCCTGCCTGCCTGCCTTCCTGCCTGCCTGCCTGACTGCCTGCCTGCCTGGATGCAGGCCTGCCTGCCTGCCTGCCTGACTGCCTGCTTGCCTGCCTGCCTGCCTTCCTGCCTGCCTGCCTGACTGCCTGCCTGCCTGGATACAGGCCTGCCTGCCTGCCTGCCTGCCTGCCTGCCTGCCTGCCTGCCTGCCTGCCAGCCTGCCTGGCTGGCTGACTGCCTGGCTGCCTGCCTGCTTGCCTGCCTGCCTGCCTGCCTGCCCTGCCTGCCTGCCTGCCTGCCTGCCCGCCTGCCTGCCTGCCTGACTGCCTCGTTGCCTGCCTGCCTGCCTGACTGCCTGCCTGCCTGTCTGCCTGCCTGCCTGCCTGCCTGCATGCGTGCCTGACTGCCTGCTGCCTGCCTGCCTGCCTGCCTGTCTGCCTGCCTGCCTGCCTGCCTGCCTGACTGCCTGCCTGCCTGGATACAGGCCGTGCCTGACTGCCTGCCTGCCTGACTGCCTGCCTGCCTGCCTGAATGCCAGCCTGCCTGCCTGCTTGCCTGCTTGCCTGCCTGGCTGCCTGTCTGCCTGCCTTCCTGCCTGCTTGCCTGCCTGCCTGCCTGCCTTCCTGCCTCCCTGCCTTCCTGCCTGACTGCCTGGCTGCCTTCCTGCCTGGCCTGCCTGCTTGCCTGCCTGGATACAGGCCGTGCCTGACTGCCTGCTGCCTGCCTGCCTGCCTGCCTGACTGCCTGCCTGCCTGACTGCCTGCCTGCCTGCCTGCCTGCCTGCCAGCCTGCCTGCATGCCTGGCGACCTGGCTGCCTTCCTGCCTGCTTGCCTGCCTGCCTGCCTGCCTGCCTGCCTGCCTGCCTGCTTGCCTGCCTGCCTGCCTGCCTGCCTGCCTGCCTGCCTCGTGCCTGACCTGCCTGCCTGCCAGCCTGCCTGCCTGACTGCCTGCCTGCCTGCCTCGTGCCTGACTGCCTGCTTGCCTGCCTGCCTGCCTGCACACTGCCTGCCTGGCTGCCTGTCTGCCTGCCTGCCTGCCTGCATCGTGCCTGACTGCCTGCTTGCCTGCCTGCCTGCCTGCCTGACTGGCTGCCTGTCTGCCTGCCTGCCTGCCTGCCTGCCTGCCTGCCTGCCTGGATACAAGGCCGTGCCTGACTGCCTGCCTGCCTGCCAGCCTGCCTGCTTGCCTGCCTGCCTGCCTTCCTGCCTGCCTGCCTGACTGCCTGCCTGCCTGGATACAGGCCTGCCTGCCTGCCTGCCTGACTGCCTGCCTGCCTGCCTGCCTTGCCTGCCTGCCTGCCTGACTGCCTGCCTGCCTGGATACCAGGCCTGCCTGCCTGCCTGCCTGACTGCCTGCCTGCCTGCCTGCCAGCCTGCCTGGCTGGCTGACTGCCTGGCTGCCTTGCCTGCTTGCCTGCCTGCCTGCCTGCCTGCCTGCCCACTTGCCTGCCTGCCTGCCTGCCCTTGCCTGCCTGCCTGCCTGCCTGACTGCCTCGTGCCTGACTGCCTGCCTGCCTGCCTGCCTGCCTGCCTGACTGCCTGCCTGCCTGTCTGCCTGCCTGCCTGCCTGCCTGCATGCGTGCCTGACTGCCTGCTTGCCTGCCTGCCTGCCTGCCTGTAACTGCCTGTCTGCCTGCCTGCCTGCCTGCCTGCCTGACTACTGCCTGCCTGGATACAGGCCGTGCCTGACTGCCTGCCTGCCTGACTGCCTGCCTGCCTGGATGCCAGCCTGCCTGCCTGCTTGCCTGCTTGCCTGCCTGGCTGCCTGTCTGCCTGCCTTCCTGCCTGCTTGCCTGCCTGCCTGCCTGCCTTCCTGCCTCCCTGCCTTCCTGCCTGACTGCCTGGCTGCCTTCCTGCCTGCTTGCCTGCCTGCCTGCCTGCTTGCCTGCCTGGATACAGTCCGTGCCTGACTGCCTGCTTGCCTGCCTGCCTGCCTGCCTGACTGCCTGCCTGCCTGACTGCCTGCCTGCCTGCCTGCCTGCCTGCCAGCCTGCCTGCATGCCTGGCGACCTGGCTGCCTTCCTGCCTGCTTGCCTGCCTGCCTGCCTGCCTGCCTGCCTGCCTGCCTGCTTGCCTGCCTCCTGCCTGCCTGCCTGCCTGCCTGCCTCGTGCCTGACTGCCTGCCTGCCTGCCAGCCTGCCTGCCTGACTGCCTGCCTGCCTGCCTCGTGCCTGACTGCCTGCTTGCCTGCCTGCCTGCCTGCCTGACTGCCTGCCTGGCTGCCTGTCTGCCTGCCTGCCTGCCTGCATGCCGTGCCTGACTGCCTGCTTGCCTGCCTGCCTGCCTGCCTGCCTGTCTGCCTGCCTGCCTGCCTGCCTGCCTGCCTGCCTGCCTTCCTGCCTGACTGCCTGCCTGCCTGCCTGCCTGCCTGCCTGCCTGCCTGCCTGCCTGCCTGCCTGCCTGCCTGCCTGCCTGCCTGTCTGCCTGCCTGCCTGCCTGCATGCGTGCCTGCCTGCCTGCTTGCCTGCCTGCCTGCCTGCCTGACCTGCCAACTGCCTGCCTGCCTGCCTGCCTGCCTGCCTGCCTGACTGCCTGCCTGCCTGGACCTGACCTGCCTGACTGCCTGCCTGCCTGCCTGCCTGCCTGCCTGCCTGCCTGCCTGCCTGCCTGCCTGCCTGACTGCCTGCCTGCCTGGAGCCTGCCTGCCTGCCTGCCTTGCCTGCCCTGCCTGCCTGCCTGCCTGCCTGCCTGCCTGCCTGCCTGCCTGACTGCCTGCCTGCCTGCCTGCCTGCCTGCCTGGCTGCCTGCCTGCCTGCCTGCCTGCCTGCCTGACTGCCTGCCTGCCTGCCTGCCTGCCTGACTGCCTGCCTGCCTGACTGCCTGCCTGCCTGCCTGCCAGCCTGCCTGCCTGCTTGCCTGCTTACCTGCCTGCCTGCCTGCACTGCCTGCCTTCCTGCCTGCTTGCCTGCCTGCCTGCCTGCCTGCCTGCCTGCCTCCTGCCTTCCTGCCTGACTGCCTGCTGCCTTCCTGCCTGCCTGCCTGCCTGCCTGCCTGCCTGCCTGGTGCCTGACTGCCTGCCTGCCTGCCTGCCTGCCTGCCTGACTGCCTGCCTGCCTGCCTGCCTGCCTGCCTGCCTGCCTGCCTGCCAGCCTGCCTGCATGCCTGGCGAGCCTGCTGCCTTCCTGCCTGCTTGCCTGCCTGCCTGCCTGCCTGCCTGCCTGCCTGCTTGCCTGCTTGCCTGCCTCCCTGCCTGCCTGCCTGCCTGCCTGCCTGACTGCCTGCCTGCCTGCCTGCCTGCCTGCCTGCCTGCCTGCCTGACTGCCTGCCTGCCTGCCTGCCTGCCTGCCTGCCTGCCACTGCCTGCCTGCTTGCCTGCCTGCCTGCCTGCCTGCCTGCCTGCCTACCTGCCTGCTGCCTGCCTGCCTGCCTGCCTGCCTGCCTGCCTACCTGCTGCCTGACTGCCTGCCTGCCTGCCTGTGCCTGCCTGCCTGCCTGCCTGCCTGCCTGCTGCCTGCCTGCTGCCTACCTACCTTCCTATCTGACTACCTGACTACCTACAGTTGAAACCAGAAGTTTACATACACTATATAAAAAGGCACATAAACTTGTTTTTCTAACCGTCTAACATTAAATCAGATTAAACTTTTCCTGTTTTTGGTCAATTAGGATTAAAAAAATTATTTCTATTTGCTAAATTCCAGAATAATGAGAGATTATTTTTTAGACATTTCTTATTATTTTCTTGAGAGTCAGAAGTTTACATACATTTCATTAGTATTTGGTAGCGTTGCCTTTAAACTGTATGACTTGGGTCAAATGTTTTGGATATGCTTCCACAAGCTTCTCACAATAGTTTGCAGGAATTTTGGCCCATTCCTCCTGGCAGAACTGGTGTAACTGAGCCAAGTTTGTAGGCCGCCTTGCTCACACATGCCTTTTCAGCTCTGCCCATAAATTTTCAATGGGATTGAGATCAGGGCTTTGTGATGGCCACTCCAAAACATTGACTTTGTTATCCTTAAGCCACTTTGTAACCAGTTTGGCAGTATGCTTAGGGTCATTGTCCATTTGGAAAACCCATTTGCGCCCAAGCTTTAACTTCCTGGCTGATGTCTTGAGATGTTGCTTCAGCATTTCCACATAATGTTCTTTCCTCATGATGCCATCTATTTTGTGAAGTGCACCAGTCCCTCCTGCAGCAAAACAACCCCACAACATGATGCTGCCACCCCCATGTTTCACAGTTGGGATGGTGTTCTCAGGCTTGCAAGCTTCCCTTTTTCTTAACGATGGTCATTATGGCCAAAAAGTTCAGTTTTAGTTTGGTCAGACCACAGAACATGTCTCCAAAAATGAAGGTCTTTGTCCCTGTGTGCATTTGCAAACTGTAATCTGGCTTTTTGATGTTTCTTTTGGAGTAATGGCTTCTTCCTGGGAGAGTGGCCTTTCAGCCCATGTGGGTACAGGACTCGTTTGACTGTTGATAATGACACACTCTCACCAGCTTCAGCAGCATCTTCACAAGGTCTTTAGCTTTTGTTCTTGGGTTGAGATGCACTTTTGGGACCAAAGCACGTTCATCTCTGGGACACAGAACCCGTCTCCTTCCTGAGCGGTATGATGGCTGGACATTCCCATGGTGTTTATACTTGCATATAATTGTTTGAACAGATGAACGTGGCACCTTCAGGCATCTGGAAATTGCACCCAAGGATGAACCAGACTTGTGCAAGTCCACAATTCTCTTCCTGATATCTTGGCTGATTTCTTTTGATTTTCCCATGATGTTACACAAAGAAGCAGTGTGTTTCAGGTGTGCCTTAAAATACATCCACAGGTGTGCCTCTAATTAACTCAAATGTTGTCAATAAACCTATCAGAGGCTTCCAAAGACATGACATCATCATCTGGGCTTTCCCACATTGTTTAAAGGCATAGTAATCTTAGTGTATGTAAACTTCTGACTTTGAAGAAAGTAACAAAAAAAAAATGTCTAAAAAATGATCTCTCTCATTATTCTGGCATTTAGCAAATAGAAATAATTTTTGTAATCCTAACTGACCAAAAACAGGAAAAGTTTAATCTGATTTAATGTTAGACGGTGAGAAAAAAAGTCTGTCTACCTTCCTGACTCACTGATTACCTATCTACCTTCCTGACTCACTGATTACCTGTCTACCTTCCTGACTCACTGATTACCTGTCTACCTTCCTGACTCACTGATTACCTGTCTACCTTCCTGACTCACTGATTACCTGTTTACCTTCCTGACTCACTGATTACCTGTCTACCTTCCTGACTCACTGATTACCTGTCTACCTTCCTGACTCACTGATTACCTGTTTACCTTCCTGACTCACTGATTACCTGTCTACCTGACTCACTGATTACCTGTCTACCTTCCTGACTCACTGATTACCTGTCTACCTTCCTGACTCACTGATTACCTGTCTACCTTCCTGACTCACTGATTACCTGTCTACCTTCCTGACTCACTGATTACCTGTTTACCTTCCTGACTCACTGATTACCTGTCTACCTTCCTGACTCACTGATTACCTGTTTACCTTCCTGACTCACTGATTACCTGTCTACCTTCCTGACTCACTGATTACCTGTCTACCTTCCTGACTCACTGATTACCTGTCTACCTTCCTGACTTACTGATTACCTGTCTACCTCCCTGACTCACTGATTACCTGTCTACCTTCCTGACTTACTGATTACCTGTCTACCTTCCTGACTTACTGATTACCTGTCTACCTCCCTGACTCACTGATTACCTGTCTACCTTCCTGACTCACTGATTACCTGTCTACCTTCCTGACTTACTGATTACCTGTCTACCTTCCTGACTCACTGATTACCTGTGTACCTTCCTGACTCACTGATTACCTGTCTACCTTCCTGACTCACTGATTACCTGTCTACCTTCCTGACTTACTGATTACCTGTCTACCTTCCTGACTCACTGATTACCTGTCTACCTTCCTGACTTACTGATTACCTGTCTACCTCCCTGACTCACTGATTACCTGTCTACCTTCCTGACTCACTGATTACCTACCTTCCTGACTTACTGATTACCTGTCTACCTTCCTGACTCACTGATTACCTGTGTACCTTCCTGACTCACTGATTACCTGTCTACCTTCCTGACTCACTGATTACCTGTCTACCTTCCTGACTCACTGATTACCTGTCTACCTTCCTGACTCACTGATTACCTGTGTACCTTCCTGACTCACTGATTACCTGTGTACCTTCCTGACTCACTGATTACCTGTCTACCTTCCTGACTCACTGATTACCTGTCTACCTCCCTGACTCACTGATTACCTGTCTACCTTCCTGACTCACTGATTACCTGTCTACCTTCCTGACTTACTGATTACCTGTCTACCTTCCTGACTCACTGATTACCTGTCTACCTTCCTGACTCACTGATTACCTGTCTACCTTCCTGACTCACTGATTACCTGTCTACCTTCCTGACTCACTGATTACCTGTCTACCTTCCTGACTCACTGATTACCTGTCTACCTTCCTGACTCACTGATTACCTGTCTACCTTCCTGACTCACTGATTACCTGTCTACCTTCCTGACTCACTGATTACCTGTCTACCTTCCTGACTCACTGATTACCTGTCTACCTTCCTGACTCACTGATTACCTGTCTACCTTCCTGACTTACTGATTACCTGTCTACCTTCCTGACTCACTGATTACCTGTCTACCTTCCTGACTTACTGATTACCTGTCTACCTTCCTGACTCACTGATTACCTGTCTACCTTCCTGACTCACTGATTACCTGTCTACCTTCCTGACTCACTGATTACCTGTCTACCTTCCTGACTCACTGATTACCTGTCTACCTTCCTGACTTACTGATTACCTGTCTACCTTCCTGACTTACTGATTACCTGTCTACCTTCCTGACTCACTGATTACCTGTCTACCTTCCTGACTTACTGATTACCTGTCTACCTTCCTGACTCACTGATTACCTGTCTACCTTCCTGACTTACTGATTACCTGTCTACCTTCCTGACTTACTGATTACCTGTCTACCTTCCTGACTCACTGATTACCTGTCTACCTCCCTGACTATCCGACATGGTTCTGAATAGGTAGTTTTTTTTAACATTTGTGTCTGATGGCGTTCTGTCGTCCCTAACGCCCTGATCACGTTTGTCTCTCCACAGAACCCTGCCTTCATCTTTGACCTGCTGAACCGAGACAAGTCTGTCCGCCGCCGTATCTACGCTCCGGAAGTGAAGGTGACGTCTCTCTGGGAGGTTTCCTGAGGAGCCTGCTTCCTCCTGAACTTTGACCTCTGCAGGTCAACGCCTCCTCCTCTTCATCCCTCTCTGCTTCTCACATTCACGCCGTCTTACTTGGGTTTTTCTCCGTCTGCTCCGTGGTTTCTGTGCTGTCCTGGGACTGACCTTTTCCGTTCTTCCTGTCCCTCGGGGTCGCTCCTCCTCTCTGTGCCTTCAGCGCTCTGTTAGCTTCTTTTGGACCGTTACGTAGACTCTCTGAATCCTCACCGTCAGTGATCCTGGATCTGTACCAGCTCTTAGTCCAGGGCTACGCCTCCTTCACATCAATGTTTACATGAACAAGGCTGGAGTGTTAGCGGGTGCTAGAACACCCTAGAACATGTCTAGAACATGAGTAGAACACGAGTAGAACATGTGTTTGCTGTGGGTGTGCTGAGTGTTTAATGAAGACGTCCTTTCTGTGGTCATCCAAAGAGGAACTCCATCAAACTGTCTGTGATCGTCTCCCAGTTTAAAGAGAGAAGGGTCGGCCATGTTGACAGAAACCTTCACTTTAGTTTGGACTCTTCAGACCACGAAGGACCGGTATAGGACTGACAGACTGGTGCTATGATCTCTGAGGTGTAGTTATGGCTGAACAGGGTCTTTGCCAACAGATGAGCCATGACTGATGTACCGTCCCTTTAAGGAGTTAGGGAAGTTCATTTATCAGGAAACTTAAGGGACCATGGTCGTTTTTATTCTGTTATTTCAATCAAGATCTCCTCAAAGAACACGAGCCCTGCTCTTTAAATGTCTTTAAAGCTCTTTAAATGTCTTTAAAGGTCTTTAAAGGTCTTTAAATGTCTTTAAATGTCTTTAAAGGTCTTTAAATGTCTTTAAATATATTTAAATGTCTTTAAATGTCTTTAAAGGTTTTTAAATGTCTTTAAATGTCTTTAAAGGTCTTTAAAGGTCTTTAAAGGTCTTCAAATGTCTTTAAAGGTCTTTAAAGGTCTTCAAATGTCTTTAAAGGTCTTTAAAGGTCTTTAAATGTCTTTAAATGTCTTTAAAGGTCTTTAAAGGTCTTTAAAGGTCTTTAAATGTCTTTAAATGTCTTTAAAGGTCTTTAAATGTCTTTAAAGGTTTTTAAATGTCTTTAAATGTCTTTAAAGGTCTTTAAAGGTCTTTAAATGTCTTTAAAGGTCTTTAAAGGTCTTCAAATGTCTTTAAAGGTCTTTAAAGGTCTTTAAATGTCTTTAAAGCTCTTTAAAGCTCTTTAAAATCTTTAATTTTTCCTGTGATTGTAAAATATGACATTCTATAAAAAGCCAACACATCAAGAAAACCCACCGTTTGTCCTTTTGTACATCTGGTTGTATGGAGAATAATGTGAACCAGTCTAACCTGTCATCATGCTCTGACCAATCAGAAACCACCAAAGATCATGAAAAACAGCCAATCAGAGCTTGGCGTTCACACTCTGCATTGACTTGAATGATTAAACATCCTGATGTAGATATTTCCAGTAGACCAGCAGAAGAAGTTTACTATTGAATGTTTAGACGGTTTGATTATATGTTTATTTTGG
This sequence comes from Cheilinus undulatus, assembly GCF_018320785.1. Taxonomy (NCBI): domain Eukaryota; kingdom Metazoa; phylum Chordata; class Actinopteri; order Labriformes; family Labridae; genus Cheilinus; species Cheilinus undulatus. Next base: position 990,368 of record NC_054888.1, read on the forward strand.
AGACCACGCCCCCTGGTTATGACATCATCAGACTTGTCACTCTGAAATACTCAGGTCTGTCATCAATGATGCGATCAGTGGAATTGTTGATTTGTTGATGTGTTTGTGTTTATGATCGTGTTTTTTATGTTTGATTTCACCTCTGAGACAAAAACCCATGACGTGTGAGCGACAGCCACGTTTTATAAAATAAAATACCATTATTTTTTACATGACAACACCGCTGTGATTGGTCAGCTGATTGGTTTAATTATCCATGATTATAATAGAGCATCATCTGCATAGAAGAAAATATAATATAACTATCCTTTCCTGTCCTGCTCTTTTATTCTGAAATATTGACCATATAACTTCCTTTCCTGTCCTGCTCTTTTATTCTGAAATATTAGCCATATAACTATCCTTTCCTGTCCTGCTCTTTTATTCTGAAATATTAGCCATATAACTTCCTTTCCTGTCCTGCTCTTTTATTCTGAAATATTAGCCATATAACTATCCTTTCCTGTCCTGCTCTTTTATTCTGAAATATTAGCCATATAACTTCCTTTCCTGTCCTGCTCTTTTATTCTGAAATATTGACCATATAACTTCCTTTCCTGTCCTGCTCTTTTATTCTGAAATATTAGCCATATAACTATCCTTTCCTGTCCTGCTCTTTTATTCTGAAATATTAGCCATATAACTTCCTTTCCTGTCCTGCTCTTTTATTCTGAAATATTGACCATATAACTTCCTTTCCTGTCCTGCTCTTTTATTCTGGAATATTGACTATATAACTTCCTTTCCTGTCCTGGTCTTTTATTCTGAAATATTGACCATCTAACTTCCTTTCCTGTCCTGCTCTTTTATTCTGGAATATTGACTATATAACTTCCTTTCCTGTCCTGGTCTTTTATTCTGAAATATTGACCATCTAACTTCCTTTCCTGTCCTGCTCTTTTATTCTGGAATATTGACTATATAACTTCCTTTCCTGTCCTGGTCTTTTATTCTGAAATATTGACCATCTAACTTCCTTTCCTGTCCTGCTCTTTTATTCTGAAATATTGACCATCTAACTTCCTTTCCTGTCCTGCTCTTTTATTCTGAAATATTGACCATATAACTTCCTTTCCTGTCCTGCTCTTTTATTCTGAAATATTGACCATCTAACTTCCTTTCCTGTCCTGCTCTTTTATTCTGAAATATTAGCCATATAACTATCCTTTCCTGTCCTGCTCTTTTATTCTGAAATATTAGCCATATAACTTCCTTTCCTGTCCTGGTCTTTTATTCTGAAATATTGACCATCTAACTTCCTTTCCTGTCCTGCTCTTTTATTCTGGAATATTGACTATATAACTTCCTTTCCTGTCCTGGTCTTTTATTCTGAAATATTGACCATCTAACTTCCTTTCCTGTCCTGCTCTTTTATTCTGAAATATTGACCATCTAACTATCCTTTCCTGTCCTGCTCTTTTATTCTGAAATATTGACCATATAACTTCCTTTCCTGTCCTGCTCTTTTATTCTGAAATATTGACCATATAACTTCCTTTCCTGTCCTGCTCTTTTATTCTGAAATATTGACCATATAACTTCCTTTCCTGTCCTGCTCTTTTATTCTGAAATATTAGCCATATAACTTCCTTTCCTGTCCTGCTCTTTTATTCTGAAATATTAGCCATATAACTTCCTTTCCTGTCCTGCTCTTTTATTCTGAAATATTGACCATATAACTTCCTTTCCTGTCCTGCTCTTTTATTCTGGAATATTGACTATATAACTTCCTTTCCTGTCCTGGTCTTTTATTCTGAAATATTGACCATCTAACTTCCTTTCCTGTCCTGCTCTTTTATTCTGAAATATTGACCATCTAACTTCCTTTCCTGTCCTGGTCTTTTATTCTGAAATATTGACCATCTAACTTCCTTTCCTGTCCTGCTCTTTTATTCTGAAATATTGACCATCTAACTTCCTTTCCTGTCCAGGTCCTGGTCTTCCTCTGGGACAGTCTCTATTTAGCAGCCTAACTTGGTCTGTCCTGGTGACACGGGGCAGACAGAGGATGGGGGACGGGTCTGTCCTGGTGACACGGGGCAGACAGAGGATGGGGGACGGGTCTGTCCTGGTGACACGGGGCAGACAGAGGATGAGGGTCGGGTCTGTCCTGGTGACACGGGGCAGACAGAGGATGAGGGTTGGGTCTGTCCTGGTGACACGGGGCAGACAGAGGATGAGGGACATTGTCTTGCTCAGAGGATTAATGCTGAGCCTGTATTGATTAGGATTGAGCTGATTAATGGGATTAATCAGATTAGTGTGGTTTATTTAATGCTTCTTCAGTGTTCTTGTCTGGGTAACAGGATGTGATGGCCCATTGTGTTCCAGAATGGAATAAGAGAATAAAGATAGACGTCTTTGTTTGATGAATGAGGGCCTTCACTCCGCCCTCAGATGTCCTCGCTGTTCTTCTCCGCCCCTCCTACGGTCCTGTCCAGGTAACAGCCGTCACAGTGGCAGGTGGACAGATTTACCCGTCCTGTTTTTGAGTGTGAGCCAGCGCTGCGGTCTGATCATGGAGTAATTAAAGAGGAAGCTAACGGTAATCAACTACAGCCTTACAGCAACTTCCATCATACTTCACTGCTGCTGACAGCTGCTGAGGATCAGCTCAGGGCTACAGCCAGCAGGAAACACTTCATAGAAACCAAACAGTGACCCTAAGGATGAAAAATTACATCATTCCAAAAATGCTGGGACAGCTCTCTAGGCAATGTTGGATTCAGGATTTAAGCTGGCTCACACTGAGGCAGAGGTTGGACCGCTCTGACTCTAGCCACTGTGGACTGACAGGGGGGGTCTGGGTCCATGGTCTACAAACATCTAAAGATGACATCATCATCATCAAAGGCAGAGGACGGAATGTTTTATAAACATCTGAAGATGACATCATCATCATCATCATCAAAGGCAGAGGACAATGTTTTATAAACATCTGAAGATGACATCATGATCAAAGGCAGAGGATGGAATGTTTTTATAAACATCTGAAGATGGCATCATGATCATCATCAAAGGCAGAGGACAGAATGTTTTATAAACATCTGAAGATGACATCATCATCATCATCATCAAAGGCAGAGGACAATGTTTTATAAACATCTGAAGATGACATCATCATCATCATCAAAGGCAGAGGATGGAATGTTTTATAAACATCTGAAGATGACATCATCATCATCAAAGGCAGAAGATGGAATGTTTTATAAACATCTAGAGATGACATCATGATCATCAAAGGCAGAGGACGGAATGTTTTTATAAACATCTAAAGATGGCATCATGATCAGCAAAGGCAGAGGATGGAATGTTTTTATAAACATCTAAAGATGACATCATCATCATCAAAGGCAGAGGACAGAATGTTTTATAAACATCTGAAGATGACATCATGATCAAAGGCAGAGGATGGAATGTTTTATAAACATCTGAAGGTGACATCATGATCATCATCAAAGGCAGAGGGCAGAATGTTTTATAAACATCTAAAGATGACATCATCATCATCAAAGGCAGAGGATAGAATGTTTTATAAACATCTGAAGATGACATCATGATCTTCAAAGGCAGAGGATGGAATGTTTTTATAAACATCTAAAGATGACATCATCATCATCAAAGGCAGAGGATGGAATGTTTTTATGAACATCTAAAGATGACATCATCATCAGCAAAAGCAAAGGATGGAATGTTTTATAAACATCTGAAGATGACATCATGATCATCAAAGGCAGAGGACGGAATGTTTTATAAACATCTGAAGATGACCTCATCATCAAAGACGGAGGATGGAATGTTTTTAGAAACATCTGAAGATGACATCATTATCATCAAAGGTAGAGGATGGAATGTTTTCATAAACATCTAAAGATGACATCATCATCATCAAAGGCAGAGGACAGAATGTTTTATAAACATCTGAAGATGACATCATCATCATCAAAGGCAGAGGACGGAATGTTTTAATTAACATCTAAAGATTACATCATCATCATCAAAGGCAGAGGACAGAATTGTTTTTATAAACATCTGAAGATGACATCATGATCAAAGGCAGAAGACGGAATGTTTTATAAACATCTGAAGATGACATCATCATCATCAAAGGCAGAAGACGGAATGTTTTATAAACATCTAAAGATGACATCATCATCATCAAAGGCAGAGGATGGAATGTTTTTATGAACATCTAAAGATGACATCATCATCAAAGGCAGAGGATGGAATATTTTATAAACATCTGAAGATGACATCATCATCATCATCAAAGGCAGAGGACGGAATGTTTCATAAACATCTGAAGATGACATCATCATCAAAGGCAGAGGATGGAATGTTTTTAGAAACATCTGAAGATGACATCATCATCATCAAAGGTAGAGGATGGAATGTTTTCATAAACATCTAGAGATGACATCATCATCATCAAAGGCAGAGGACGGAATGTTTCATAAACATCTACACCGCATTCTACATTATTATGCAAATCATATTTTTCTTTGATTTTCCTAAATATTAATTCAAATGACAGAATATTTTTCAAGTCATCAGCCATTAGAGCATAATTCAAGTTTTTTTTAACAAACTTCATAATGACAAAAAGTATTTTTTGAAATTTATTGAAATCAAAGATATTTCAATCAAAAACATCTTAACAGGTCAAGTTCCATGTTAACATAGGAGCCCTTCTCTGATCTCACCTTCACTATTCTTGTATCCATTGGTTCTCAGTAGGGTTATCTGTCAGGGGAGGATGGGGGCCACACCATGAGTCTCTCCTTTTATGCCCATAGCAGCCAATGACACAGAGGGATTCTTTGCAGCATGAGATGGAGCATTGTCATGCTTGAAGAAAATTTTGCTACAGAAGGCACGGTTCTTCTTTTTGTACCATGAAAGAAAGTGGTCAGTCAGAAACTCTATATACTTTGCTGAGGTCATTTTCACACCTTCAGGGACCCTAAAGGGGCCTACCAGCTCTCTCCTCATGATTCCAGCCAAAACGGGACTCCGCCCCCTCCTTGTTGATGTCCCAGCCTCATTGGGACATGGTGGCTATCCACCAACCATCCACTACGGAATATAATGGACGGAATGTTTTATAACCATCTAGAGATGACATCATCATCATCAAAGGCAGAGGATGGAATGTTGGTGATGTTGGGGGCTTTTACCCTCTGTTTCTGCCATGTACTGGAGAGTCGTTGTTAACTTTGCCAACCATGGTTCCTAACAGTTGCCTCCTGCGGTCAGTCAGCATTAGAGAATGGTTGTTGGTCTTATTTTCATCACTCCATTCAAACATGGGACATAAAGCTGCAGTTAATTTTTAATGAAGATCAAACGTTTTCATTGACAGCTCTTCCTTTTATTGCCCGGATCACTGAAACTGAAAATGTGTGGTGTTGGAGGTTTGTGGAGGAATCTAAGGCATTTGAAGGTGTACAGTCTTATAAAGACTGATGGAATCATTCATCCTTTAGTGAAATTAAAACAATCTTGTTCAGTGATTGTTTCAGAGTTTAATGCAGAATAAATCTGTCATCTGATCTGGTTGTTCTGTTATTCTGTAACCCCCCCCCCCCCACACACACACACACACACACTTGGAGCAGTGATGCATGCTGGGTAGACGCACCTCTCCTGACTGAATGTTGGTTTTTCTGGTGTCAGGGAGCGGTCTAATTCCTGAACCTTCTCCTTTTGTGTGGCATTTAGTGAAAACAGTCGACTGTGGATGGATGAGATGCCGATGTTTTTAGGAGGATTCTCTTCCTGCCAATCAAAGTCATCGCCATGACGACATGTTGACAGCAGAGCCGTGTGTAAATAAAGGTTTGAACATGGCCGAGGTCACTGCGTCTTATATAACTCACTTTCACGTTTGAGTCCATGCCTCAAACATAGAAGCACGCCATCTGATCTGTTTAGGATGTTTTATTTTGAAAATCCCTCCTGTTTCAGCTGTGAGTCAGAATCTGATCAGTGATGGTAGCCTCTCTATCTGATCAAAGATCAGCCTTTATGGTCCCTGAGATGATAACAGCTGTTCACAGTAGCCTGATTGGCCCCAGGGTCAAAGGTCACTTGATTATCCAGGGTGGTGCCTTAGTATTTACATTGTCTCTACAGTGAACCTGATGACCCTCAGTCCAGGAACAGGCTGGGTCCAACATCTCTCTTCTTCTACTCACTGAGATGTAAGCAGGTCTCATTACTGGACCCAGGCCCAGCTCCTGGTCCTACAGGAGGCTGAGACCCAGCTCCTGGTCCTACAGGAGGCTGAGACCCAGCTCCTGGTCCTGTAGGAGGCTGAGGCCCAGCTCCTGGTCCTGTAGGAGGCTGAGGCCCAGCTCTGGTCCTACAGGAGGTCTGACCTCTGACTCTGAAGGTCAGAGGTCAGAGGTGTCAGAAAGCGTCTGGACAGTGAGTTTAAAGAACTAATGCTGATAAAGTCCTCCATCTTGGATTATCTCAGGTCATTTTATTATTTTATTCAGAGGAAGTTCATGGGTTAATCAGGTTCTCTGGTTTATGAAGGCTGCTGTAGAAAAACTTTAAAAACATGATTTCAACTGTTTCTCTGTTTCCTTAAATCTACTGTTATGTAACGTTACAGACCAACATTCCCTCTCTCCTCCCTGTGGGTGTGGACGGGCGCCATCTGGCATCAGAGGAGAACGGCGAGATATTTTCATTTCCATCATCGAGGAATGTTAGAAACTGTGAGGGTTGTGTAGACCCCCGCTTTGTCAGACTCTCCTGTAAAAGGTGTAGACCCCTCTGTCAGACTCACCTGTACAGGTGTAGACCCCTCTGTCAGACTCACCTGTAAAGATGTAGACCCTCCTCTGTCAGACTCACCTGTACAGGTGTAGACCTCTCTGTCAGACTCACCTGTACAGGTGTAGACCTCTCTGTCAGACTCTCCTGTAAAAGGTGTAGACCCCTCTGTCAGACTCACCTGTACAGGTGTAGACCTCTTTCTCAGACTCACCTGTACAGGTTTAGACCTCTCTGTCAGACTCACCTGTACAGGTGTAGACCCCTCTGTCAGACTCACCTGTAAAGATGTAGACCCTCCTCTGTCAGACTCACCTGTACAGGTGTAGACCTCTCTGTCAGACTCACCTGTACAGGTGTAGACCTCTCTGTCAGACTCACCTGTACAGGTGTAGACCTCTCTGTCAGACTCACCTGTACAGGTGTAGACCTCTCTGTCAGACTCACCTGTACAGGTGTAGACCTCTCTGTCAGACTCACCTGTACAGGTGTAGACCTCTCTGTCAGACTCACCTGTACAGGTGTAGACCCCTCCGTCAGACTCACCTGTAAAGATGTAGACCCTCCTCTGTCAGACTCACCTGTACAGGTGTAGACCTCTTTCTCAGACTCACCTGAACAGGTGTAGACCTCTCTGTCAGACTCACCTGTACAGATGTAGACCCTCCTCTGTCAGACTCACCTGTACAGGTGTAGACCCTCGCTTTGTCAGACTCACCTGTACAGATGTAGACCCTCCTCTGTCAGACTCACCTGTACAGGTGTAGACCTCTCTGTCAGACTCACCTGTACAGGTGTAGACCCCTCTGTCAGACTCACCTGTACAGGTGTAGACCTCTTTCTCAGACTCACCTGTACAGGTTTAGACCTCTCTGTCAGACTCACCTGTACAGGTGTAGACCTCTTTCTCAGACTCACCTTTATATGTGTAGACCTCTCTGTCAGACTCACCTGTACAGGTGTAGACCTCTTTCTCAGACTCACCTTTATATGTGTAGACCTCTCTGTCAGACTCACCTGTACAGGTGTAGACCTCTCTGTCAGACTCACCTGTACAGGTGTAGACCTCTCTGTCAGACTCACCTGTACAGGTGTAGACCTCTCTGTCAGACTCACCTGTACAGGTGTAGACCTCTCTGTCAGACTCACCTGTACAGATGTAGACCCTCCTCTGTCAGACTCACCTGTACAGGTGTAGACCTCTTTCTCAGACTCACCTGTACAGGTTTAGACCTCTCTGTCAGACTCACCTGTACAGGTGTAGACCTCTTTCTCAGACTCACCTTTACATGTGTAGACCTCTCCGTCAGTCTCACCTGTACAGGTGTAGACCCCTCCGTCAGACTCACCTGTAAAGATGTAGACCTCTCTGTCAGACTCACCTGTACAGGTGTAGACCTCTCTGTCAGACTCACCTGTACAGGGGTAGACCCTTCTGTCAGACTCACCTGTAAAGATGTAGACCCTCCTCTGTCAGACTCACCTGTACAGGTGTAGACCTCTCTGTCAGACTCACCTGTACAGGTGTAGACCCCTCCGTCAGACTCACCTGTAAAGATGTAGACCCTCCTCTGTCAGACTCACCTGTACAGGTGTAGACCTCTTTCTCAGACTCACCTGAACAGGTGTAGACCTCTCTGTCAGACTCACCTGTACAGATGTAGACCCTCCTCTGTCAGACTCACCTGTACAGGTGTAGACCCTCGCTTTGTCAGACTCACCTGTACAGATGTAGACCCTCCTCTGTCAGACTCACCTGTACAGGTGTAGACCTCTTTCTCAGACTCACCTGTACAGGTGTAGACCTCTCTGTCAGACTCACCTGTACAGGTGTAGACCTCTCTGTCAGACTCACCTGTACAGGTGTAGACCTCTTTCTCAGACTCACCTGTACAGGTTTAGACCTCTCTGTCAGACTCACCTGTACAGGTGTAGACCTCTTTCTCAGACTCACCTTTATATGTGTAGACCTCTCTGTCAGACTCACCTGTACAGGTGTAGACCTCTCTGTCAGACTCACCTGTACAGGTGTAGACCTCTCTGTCAGACTCACCTGTACAGGTGTAGACCTCTTTCTCAGACTTGGTTACATGTTTTCTTGTTTAAATCCTTTTGGTCGTTTCAAATTAAAGGTGTAAATGTACAACTAACTCAGCTCTTCCTCCTGGACTGAGACAAAATAACAGTTATCTCCTTGAAAGTTATAACCTGATTGATGGACAGCCAACTCTCTGACCTGACGAGCACTGGAGTTATCAAACAGACCTGGGAACAAACAAGACTAGACCAGGGTTAATGCACCCAGACACTATTTATGGACTAGATTGGATGACAGCCAACTTCTCTGACTGGCGTTATTACCCTCTCTGGACTAGCCTCCTCCTTCATAGACTACAGCTTCACCTCCTCCACCCCAGCCTCCTCCTTCATAGACTACAGTTTCACCTCCTCCACCCCAGCCTCCTCCTTTATAGACTACAGCTTCACCTCCACCCCAGCCTCCTCCTTCATAGACTACAGCTTCACCTCCTCCACCCCAGCCTCCTCCTTCATAGACTACAGCTTCACCTCCTCCACCCCAGCCTCCTCCTTCATAGACTACAGCTTCACCTCCTCCATCCCCAGCCTCCTCCTTCATAGACTACAGTTTCACCTCCTCCACCCCAGCCTCCTCCTTCATAGACTACAGTTTCACCTCCTCCACCCCAGCCTCCTCCTTCATAGACTACAGTTTCACCTCCTCCACCCCAGCCTCCTCCTTTATAGACTACAGTTTCACCTCCTCCACCCCAGCCTCCTCCTTTATAGACTACAGTTTCACCTCCACCCCAGCCTCCTCCTTGATAGACTACATCTTCACCTCCACCCCAGCCTCCTCCTTTATAGACTACAGCTTCACCTCCTCCACCCCAGCCTCCTCCTTCATAGACTACAGTTTCACCTCCTCCACCCCAGCCTCCTCCTTCATAGACTACAGTTTCACCTCCTCCACCCCAGCCTCCTCCTTCATAGACTACAGTTTCACCTCCTCCACCCCAGCCTCCTCCTTTATAGACTACAGCTTCACCTCCACCCCAGCCTCCTCCTTTATAGACTACAGCTTCACCTCCACCCCAGCCTCCTCCTTCATAGACTACAGCTTCACCTCCTCCACCCCAGCCTCCTCCTTCATAGACTACAGCTTCACCTCCTCCACCCCAGCCTCCTCCTTCATAGACTACAGTTTCACCTCCTCCACCCCAGCCTCCTCCTTCATAGACTACAGTTTCACTTCCTCCACCCCAGCCTCCTCCTTTATAGACTACAGCTTCACCTCCACCCCAGCCTCCTCCTTCATAGACTACAGCTTCACCTCCTCCACCCCAGCCTCCTCCTTCATAGACTACAGCTTCACCTCCTCCACCCCAGCCTCCTCCTTCATAGACTACAGTTTCACCTCCTCCACCCCAGCCTCCTCCTTTATAGACTACAGCTTCACCTCCACCCCAGCCTCCTCCTTCATAGACTAGACCTGGGCTTCACCTCCTCCACCCCAGACCTCCTCCTCTGATAGACTACAGCTTCACCTCCTCCACCCCAGACCTCCTCCTTCATAGACTACAGCTTCACCTCCTCCATCCCCAGCCTCCTCCTTCATAGACTACAGTTTCACCTCCTCCACCCCAGCCTCCTCCTTTATAGACTACAGTTTCACCTCCTCCACCCCAGCCTCCTCCTTCATAGACTACAGCTTCACCTCCACCCCAGACCTCCTCCTTAGACTAGACTACAGTTATCTCCTCCACCCAGACCTCCTCCTTTATAGACTACAGCTTCACCTCCACCCCAGCCTCCTCCTTCATAGACTACAGTTTCACCTCCTCCACCCCAGCCTCCTCCTTCATAGACTACAGTTTCACCTCCACCCCAGCCTCCTCCTTTACAGACTAAAGCTTCACCTGATGATGATGTCATCCTTTAATAGTCTCATAATGATGATGTCATCAACACCAACAAACAGATTAGGTTGACATCTTTAGCCTGGCTAGCATTAGCTGTGAGGTCTGGACTGAGGAGATAAAACCAGGATAAAACTAGGATAATCACATAAAATATGACCAGTTATGGGCAGATTAGTCCCCCAGTCTGGTCCTCTAAGATCTAAGACCAGTTCAACAGAGCTGAGTGTAGTACAGTCTCCTTTACCAGACTCTATGTGAGCTCCAAGATCCTCTAATCTTCAGAAGACCCCAGCAACAGTTTAACACCAGAAACCAGCTCAGTACACATGGTCTAGACCTGGGTTATCTCCTGGTCTAGACCTGGGTTATCTCCTGGACTAGACCTGGGTTTTTCTCCTGTACTGGGTTATCTCCTGGACTAGACCTGAGTAATCTACTGGACTAGACGTGGGACCGGGGATATCTCCTGGACTAGACCTGGGTTATCTACTGGACTAGACCTGGGTTATCTCCTGGACTAGACCTGGGTTATGTCCTGGACTAGACCAGGGTTATCTCCTGGACTAGACCTGGGTTATGTCCTGGACTAGACCAGGGTTATCTCGTGGACTAGACCTGGGTTATCTACTGGACTAGACCTGGGTTATCTCCTGGACTAGACCTGGGTTATCTCCTGAACTAGACCTGGGTTATCTCCTGAACTAGACCTGGGTTATCTCCTGGACGAGACCTGGGTTATCTCCTGAACTAGACCTGGGTTATCTCCTGAACTAGACCTGAGTTATCTCCTCAACTAGACCTGGGATATCTACTGGACTAGACCAGGGTTATCTACTAGACTAGACCTGGGTTATCTCCTGGACTAGACCTGGGTTATCTCCTGAACTAGACCTGGGTTATCTCCTGAACTAGACCTGAGTTATCTCCTCAACTAGACCTGGGATATCTACTGGACTAGACCAGGGTTATCTACTAGACTAGACCTGGGTTATCTCCTGGACTAGACCTGGGTTATCTCCTGAACTAGACCTGGGTTATCTCCTGAACTAGACCTGAGTTATCTCCTCAACTAGACCTGGGATATCTACTGGACTAGACCAGGGTTATCTACTAGACTAGACCTGGGTTATCTCCTGGACTAGACCTGGGTTATCTCCTGAACTAGACCTGGGTTATCTCCTGAACTAGACCTGGGTTATCTCCTGAACTAGACCTGAGTTATCTCCTCAACTAGACCTGGGATATCTACTGGACTAGACCAGGGTTATCTACTAGACTAGACCTGGGTTATCTCCTGTTAAATACTGGACCAGACCAGGGTTATCTGCTTGACTAGACCTGGGTTATCTACTAGACCAGACCAGGGTTATCTACTGTACTCGACCTGGGATATCTCCTTGACTAGACCTTGGTTATCTCCTGGGCTAGACCAGAGTTAGCTACTAGACTAGACCTGAGTTATGTACTGGACCAGACCTGGGTTATCTACTAGACCATACCTGGGTTATCTACTGGACCAGAACAGGGTAATCTACTGGACTAGACCTGGGATATCTCCTGGACTAGACCTGGGTTATCTCCTGGACTAGACCTGGGATATCTCCTGGACTAGGCCTGGGTTATCTACTAGACTAGACCAGGGTTATCTACTGGACTAGACCCGGGATATCTACTGGACTAGACCAAGGTTATCTCCTGGACTAGACCAGGGTTATCTCCTGGACTAGACCTGGGTTATCTCCTGGACTAGACCTGGGTTATCTACAGGACTAGACCTGGGTTATCTCCTGGACTAGACCTGGGTTTTTCTCCTGTACTGGGTTATCTCCTGGACTAGACCTGAGTTATCTACTGGACCAGACCTGGGTTATATCCTGGACTAGACCAGGGATATCTCCTGGACTAGACCTGGGTTATCTACTGGACTAGACCTGGGTTATCTCCTGGACTAGACCAGAGTTAGCTACTAGACTAGACCTGAGTTATGTACTGGACCAGACCTGGGTTATCTACTAGACCATACCTGGGTTATCTACTGGACCAGAACAGGGTAATCTACTGGACTAGACCTGGGATATCTCCTGGACTAGACCTGGGTTATCTCCTGGACTAGACCTGGGATATCTCCTGGACTAGGCCTGGGTTATCTACTAGACTAGACCAGGGTTATCTACTGGACTAGACCCGGGATATCTACTGGACTAGACCAAGGTTATCTCCTGGACTAGACCAGGGTTATCTCCTGGACTAGACCTGGGTTATCTCCTGGACTAGACCTGGGTTATCTACAGGACTAGACCTGGGTTATCTCCTGGACTAGACCTGGGTTTTTCTCCTGTACTGGGTTATCTCCTGGACTAGACCTGAGTTATCTACTGGACCAGACCTGGGTTATATCCTGGACTAGACCAGGGATATCTCCTGGACTAGACCTGGGTTATCTACTGGACTAGACCTGGGTTATCTCCTGGACTAGACCTGGGTTATGTCCTGGGCAAGACCTGGGTTATCTCCTGGACTAGACCTGGGTTATGTCCTGGACCAGACCAGGGTTATCTCCTGGACTAGACCTGTGTTATATCCTGGACTATACCTGGGATATCTCCTGGACTAGACCTGGGTTATCTCCTGGACTAGACCTGGGTTATCTCCTGAACTAGACCAGGGTTATCTCCCCGACTAGACATGGGATATCTCCTGGACTAGACCAGGGTTATCTCCTAGACTAGACCAGGGTTATTCACTGGACTAGACCTGAGTTAGCTACTAGACTAGACCTGAGTTAATTACTGGACCAGACCTGGGTTATCTACTGGACGAGACCTGGGTTATCTACTAGACTAGACCAGGGTAATCTACTGGACCAGACCTTGGATATCTCCTGGACTAGACCTGGGTTATCTCCTTGACTAGACCTGGGTTATCTCCTGGACTAGACCAGGGTTATCTCCTGAACTAGACCTGGGAAATCTACTAGACTAGACCAGGGTTATCTCCTGGACTAGACCTGGGATATCTACTGGACTAGACCTGGGTTATCTCCTGGACTAGACCTGGGTTATCTCCTGAACTAGACCAGGGTTATCTCCTGAACTAGACCTGGGTTATCTCCTGGACTAGACCAGGGTTATCTCCTGAACTAGACCTGGGAAATCTACTAGACTAGACCAGGGTTATCTCCTTGACTAGACCTGGGTTATCTCCTGGACTAGACCTGGGTTATGTCCTGGACCAGACCAGGCTTATCTCCTGGACTAGACCTGTGTTATTTCCTGGACTAGACCTGGGATATCTCCTGGACCAGACCTGGGTTATCTCCTGGACTAGACCTGGGTTATCTCCTGAACTAGAGCAGGGTTATCTCCTGAACTAGACCTGGGTTATCTCCTGAACTAGACCAGGGTTATCTCCTGAACTAGACCTGGGTTATCTCCTGGACTAGACCAGGGTTATCTCCTGAACTAGACCTGGGAAATCTACTGGACTAGACCAGGGTTATCTCCTTGACTAGACCTGGGTTATCTCCTGGACTAGACCTGGGTTATGTCCTGGACCAGACCAGGGTTATCTCCTGGACTAGACCTGTGTTATTTCCTGGACTAGACCTGGGATATCTCCTGGACTAGACCTGGGTTATCTCCTGGACTAGACCTGGGTTATCTCCTGAACTAGAGCAGGGTTATCTCCTGAACTAGACCTGGGTTATCTCCTGGACTAGACCAAGGTTATCTCCTGAACTAGACATGGGTTATCTCCTTGACTAGACCTGGGTTATCTCCTGGACTAGACCTGGGTTTTTCTCCTGTACTGGGTTATCTCCTGGACTAGACCTGAGTTATCTACTGGACCAGACCTGGGTTATCTCCTGGACTAGACCAGGGCTATCTCCTGGACTAGACCTGTGTTATCTCCTGGACTAGACCTAGGTTATCTCCTGGAGGAGACATTGGTTTTGTCCTGGACTAGACCTGGGTTATCTCCTGGACTAGACCTGGGTTATCTCCTGGACCAGACCAGGGTTATCTCCTGGACTAGACCTGTGTTATCTACTGGACTAGACCAGGCTTATCTCCTGGACTAGACCAGGGTTATCTCCTGAACTAGACCAGGGTTATCTCCTGAACTAGACGTGGGTTATCTCCTGGACTAGACCAGGGTTATCTCCTGAACTAGACCTGGGATATCTACTAGACTAGACCAGGGTTATCTACTGGACTAGACCTGGGATATCTCCTGGACTAGACCAGGGTTATCTCCTAGACTAGACCAGGGTTATTCACTGGACTAGACCTGAGTTAGCTACTAGACTAGACCTGAGTTAATTACTGGACCAGACCTTGGTTATCTACTGGACGAGACCTGGGTTATCTACTAGACTAGACCAGGGTAATCTACTGGACCAGACCTTGGATAACTCCTGGACTAGACCTGGGTTATCTCCTGGACTAGACCTGGGATATCTACTAGACTAGACCAGGGTTATCTACTGGACTAGACCTGGGATATCTCCTGGACTAGACCTGGGTTATCTACTTGACTAGACCAGGGTTATCTCCTGGACTCGACCAGGGATATCTACTGGACTCGACCAAGGTTATCTCCTGGACTAGACCTGGGTTATCTCCTGGACTAGACCAGGGTTATCTACTGGACTAGACCTGGGATATCTCCTGGACTAGACCTGGGTTATCTCCTGGACTAGATCAGGGATATCTACTGGACTAGACCAGGGTTATCTACTTGACTAGACCAGGGTTATCTACTGGACTAGACCTGGGATATCTACTGGACTAGACCTGGGTTATCTCCTGGACTAGACCAGGGTTATCTACCGGACCAGACCTTGGATATCTCCTGGACTAGACCTGGGTTATCTCCTAGACTAGACCTGGGTTATCTCCTGTTAACCACTGGACTAGACCTGGGTTATCTACTAGACTAGACCAGGGTAATCTACTGGACCAGACCTTGGATATCTCCTGGACTAGACCTGGGTTATCTCCTGGACTAGACCTGGGATATCTCCTAGACTAGACCAGGGTTATCTACTGGACTAGACCTGGGATATCTCCTGGACTAGACCTGGGTTATCTCCTGGACTAGACCAGGGTTATCTACTGGACTAGACCTGGGTTATCTCCTGGACTAGATCAGGGATATCTCCTGGACTAGACCTGGGATATCTCCTAGACTAGACCTGAGTTATCTCCTGGACTAGACCAGGGTTATGTCCTGGACTAGACTAGGGTTATCTCCTGGACTAGATCTAGGTTATCTACTGGACTAGACCAGGGTTATGTACTGGACTTTACCTGTGTTTTTTACTGGAGTAGATCAGGGTTATGTCCTTGACCAGACCTGCGTCATCTACTGGACCAGACCTGGGTTATCTCCTGGACTAGACCTGGGATATCTACTGGACTAGACCAAGGTTATCTCCTGGACTAGACCTGGGTTATCTCCTGGACTAGACCTGGGTTATCTCCTGGACTAGACCAGGGTTATGTACTGGACTTGACCTGAGTTTTCTACTGGAGTAGACCTGGGTTATGTCCTTGACTAGACCTGGGTTATCTCCTGGACTAGACCTGGGATATCTACTAGACTAGACCAGGGTTATCTACTGGACTAGACCTGGGTTATCTCCTTGACTAGACCAGGGATATCTACTGACTTGACCTGGGTTATCTACTGGACTAGACCAGGGTTATCTACTGACTTGACCTGGGTTATCTACTGGACTAGACCAGGGTTATCTCCTGGACTAGACCTGGGTTCTGTCCTGGACTAGACCTGGGTTATCTGCTGGACTAGACCTGGGTTATGTACTGGAGTAGACCTGGGTTATCTCCTGGACTAGACCAGGTTTTTCTCCTGGACTGGGATATCTCCTGGACTAGATCTGAGTTATGTACTGGACTAGACCTGGGTTATCTACTAGAATTGACCTGGGTTATCTACTGGACTAGACCAGGGTTATCTCCTGGACTAGACCTGGGTTTTGTCCTGGACTAATCCTGGGTTATCTGCTGGACTAGACCTGGGTTATGTACTGGAGTAGACCTTGGTTATCTCCTGGACTAGACCAGGTTTTTCTCCTGGACTGGGATATCTCCTGGACTAGATCTGAGTTATCTACTGGACTAGACCTGGGTTATCTCCTGGAATAGACCTGGGTTATCTACTAGACTAGACCAGGGTTATCTCCTGGACTAGACCTGGGTTATCTCCTGGACTAGACCTGGGTTATCTCCTGGACTAGACCAGGGTTATCTCCTGGACTAGACCTGGGTTACGTACTGGACCAGACCAGGGTTATCTCCTGGACTAGACCTGAGTTATCTCCTGGACTAAACCAGGGTTATGTCCTGGACTAGACTAGGGTTATCTCCTGGACTAGACCTAGGTTATGTACTGGAGTAGACCAGGGTTATCTACTGGACTAGACCAGGGTTATGTATTCGACTTTACCTGTGTTTTTTACTGGAGTAGACCAGGGTTATGTCCTTGACCAGACCTGCGTCATCTACTGGACCAGACCTGGGTTATCTCCTGGACCAGACCTGAGTTATCTACTGTACAAGACGTGAGTCATCTACTGGACTAGACCAAGGTTATCTCCTGGACTAGACCAGGGTTATCTCCTCGACTATACCTAGGATATCTACTAGACAAGACCAGGGTTATCTCCTTGACTAGACCAGGTTTTTCTCCTGGACTGGGATATCTCCTGGACTAGATCTGAGTTATCTACTGGACTAGACCTGGGTTATCTACTAGACTAGACCTGGGTTATCTCCTGGACTAGACCAGGGCTATCTCCTGGACTAGACCTGGGTTATCTCCTGGACTAGACCAGGGATATCTACTGGACTAGACCTGGGTTATCTACTGGACTAGACCTAGGTTATCTCCTGGACTAGACCTTGGTTTTGTCCTGGACTAGACCTGGGTTATCTCTTGGACTAGACCTGGGTTATCTCCTAGACTAGACCAGGGTTATCTACTGGACTAGACCTGGAATATCTACTGGACTAGATCAGGGATATCTCCAGGACTACCCTGGGTTATCTCCTGGACTAGACCTGGGTTATCTCCTGAACTAGACCTGGATTATCTCCTGAACTAGACCTGGGTTATCTCCTGGACTCGACCAGGGTTATCTCCTGAACTAGACCTGGGATATCTACTGGACTAGACAAGGGTTATCTACTGGACTAGACCTGGGTTATCTACTTGACTAGACCTGGGTTATCTACTAGACCAGACCAGGGTTATCTACTGGACTAGACCTGGGATAGCTACTGGACTAGACCTGGGTTATCTACTGGACTAGACCAGGGTTATTTACAGGAGTAGACCTGGGATAGCTACTGGACTAGACCTGGGTTATCTCCTGGACTAGACCTGGGATATCTACTGGACTAGACCTGAGTTAGCTACTAGACTAGTCCTGAGTTATGTACTGGACCAGACCTGGGTTATCTACTGGACCAGACCTGGGTTACGTACTGGACCAGACCAGGGTTATCTCCTGGACTAGACCTGAGTTATCTCCTTGACTAAACCAGGGTTATGTCCTGGACTAGACTAGGGTTATCTCCTTGGTTAGACCTGGGTTATCTCCTGGACTAGACCTGGGTTATCTCCTTGATTAGACCTGGGTAATCTACTGGACTAGACCTGGGTTATCTCCTTGATTAGACCTGGGTTATCTACTGGACTAGACCTGGGATATCTACTAGACTAGACCAGGGTTATCTCCTGGACTAGACCTGGGATATCTACTGGACTAGACCAGGGTTATCTACTAGACTAGACCTGGGTTATCTCCTGGACTAGACCAGGGTTATCTACCGGACTAGACCTGGGTTATGTACTGGACTAGACCAGGGTTATCTCCTGGATTAGACCTGAGTTATCTCCTGGACATGACCTGGGTTATGTCCTGGACTAGACCAGGGTTATGTACTGGAGTACACCTGGGTAATCTACTGGACTAGACCAGGGTTATGTACTGGACTTGACCTGAGTTATCTCCTGGACTAGACCTGGGTTATGTCCTTGACTAGATCCGGGTTATCTCCTGGACTAGACCTGGGTTATCTCCTGGACTAGACCAGGGTTATCTCCTGGACTAGATCTGGGCTACATACTGGACCAGACCAGGGTTATCTCCTGGACTAGACCTGAGTTATCTCCTGGACTAGACCAGGGTTATGTCCTGGACTAGACTAGGGTTATCTCCTGGACTAGACCTAGGTTATGTACTGGACTAGACCAGGGTTATCTACTGGACTAGACCAGGGTTATGTACTGGACTTTACCTGTGTTTTTTACTGGAGTAGACCAGGGTTATGTCCTTGACCAGACCTGTGTCATCTACTGGACCAGACCTGGGTTATCTCCTGGACTAGACCAGGGTTATGTACTGGACTTGACCTGAGTTTTCTACTGGAGTAGACCTGGGTTATGTCCTTGACTAGACCTGGGTTATCTCCTGGACTAGACCTGGGATATCTACTAGACTAGACCAGGGTTATCTACTGGACTAGACCTGGGTTATCTCCTTGACTAGACCAGGGATATCTACTGACTTGACCTGGGTTATCTACTGGACTAGACCAGGGTTATCTACTGACTTGACCTGGGTTATCTACTGGACTAGACCAGGGTTATCTCCTGGACTAGACCTGGGTTTTGTCCTGGACTAGACCTGGGTTATCTGCTGGACTCGACCTGGTTTGTGTACTGGAGTAGACCTTGGTTATCTCCTGGACTAGACCAGGTTTTTCTCCTGGACTGGGATATCTCCTGGACTAGATCTGAGTTATCTACTGGACTAGACCTGGGTTATCTACTAGACTAGACCTGGGTTATCTCCTGGACTAGACCAGGGATATCTACTGACTTGACCTGGTTTATCTACTGGACTAGACCAGGGTTATCTCCTGGACTAGACCTGGGTTTTGTCCTGGACTAGACCTGGGTTATCTGCTGGACTAGACCTGGGTTATGTCCTGGACTAGACCAGGGTTATGTCCTGGACTAGACTAGGGTTATCTCCTGGACTGGGATATCTCCTGGACTAGATCTGAGTTATCTACTGGACTAGACCTGGGTTATCTCCTTGACTAGACCAGGGATATCTACTGACTTGACCTGGGTTATCTACTGGACTAGACCAGGGTTATCTACTGACTTGACCTGGGTTATCTACTGGACTAGACCAGGGTTATCTCCTGGACTAGACTTGGGTTTTGTCCTGGACTAGACCTGGGTTATCTGCTGGACTAGACCTGGGTTATGTACTGGAGTAGACCTGGGTTATCTCCTGGACTAGACCAGGTTTTTCTCCTGGACTGGGATATCTCCTGGACTAGATCTGAGTTATCTACTGGACTAGACCTGGGTTATCTACTAGAATAGACCTGGGTTATCTCCTGGACTAGACCAGGGATATCTACTGACTTGACCTGGGTTATCTACTGGACTAGACCAGGGTTATCTCCTGGACTAGACCTGGGTTTTGTCCTGGACTAATCCTGGGTTATCTGCTGGACTAGACCTGGGTTATGTACTGGAGTAGACCTGGGTTATCTCCTGGACTAGACCAGGTTTTTCTCCTGGACTGGGATATCTCCTGGACTAGATCTGGGATATCTACTGGACTAGACCTGGGTTATCTACTAGACTAGACCTGGGTTATCTCCTGGACTAGACCAGGGCTATCTCCTTGACTAGACCTGGGTTATCTCCTGGACTAGACCTGGGTTATCTCCTGGACTAGACCAGGGTTATCTCCTGGACTAGATCTGGGCTACATACTGGACCAGACCAGGGTTATCTCCTGGACTAGACCTGAGTTATCTCCTGGACTAGACCAGGGTTATGTCCTGGACTAGACTAGGGTTATCTCCTGGACTAGACCTAGGTTATGTACTGGACTAGACCAGGGTTATCTACTGGACTAGACCAGGGTTATGTACTGGACTTTACCTGTGTTTCTTACTGGAGTAGACCAGGGTTATGTCCTTGACCAGACCTGCATCATCTATTGGACCAGACCTGGGTTATCTCCTGGACCAGACCTGAGTTATCTACTGGACAAGACGTGAGTCATCTACTGGACTAGACCAAGGTTATCTCCTGGACTAGACCAGGGTTATCTCCTGGACTATACCTAGGATATCTACTAGACAAGACCAGGGTTATCTACTGGACTAGACCTGGGTTATCTCCTTGACTAGACCAGGTTTTTCTCCTGGACTGGGATATCTCCTGGACTAGATCTGAGTTATCTACTGGACTAGACCTGGGTTATCTACTAGACTAGACCTGGGTTATCTCCTGGACTAGACCAGGGCTATCTCCTGGACTAGACCTGGGTTATCTCCTGGACTAGACCAGGGATATCTACTGGACTAGACCTGGGTTATCTACTGGACTAGACCTAGGTTATCTCCTGGACTAGACCTTGGTTTTGTCCTGGACTAGACCTGGGTTATCTCCTGGACTAGACCTGGGTTATCTCCTAGACTAGACCAGGGTTATCTACTGGACTAGACCTGGGATATCTACTGGACTAGATCAGGGATATCTCCAGGACTAGACCTGGGTTATCTCCTGGACTAGAGCTGGGTTATCTCCTGAACTAGACCTGGATTATCTCCTGAACTAGACCTGTGTTATCTCCTGGACTCGACCAGGGTTATCTCCTGAACTAGACCTGGGATATCTACTGGACTTGACAAGGGTTATCTACTAGACCAGACCAGGGTTATCTACTGGACTAGACCTGGGATAGCTACTGGACTAGACCTGGGTTATCTACTGGACTAGACCAGGGTTATTTACTGGAGTAGACCTGGGATATCTCCTGGACTAGACCTGGGTTATCTCCTGGACTAGACCTGGGTTATCTCCTGGACTAGACCAGGGTTATGTACTGGACTTGACCTGAGTTTTCTACTGGAGTAGACCTGGGTTATGTCCTTGACTAGACCTGGGTTATCTCCTGGACTAGACCTGGGATATCTACTAGACTAGACCAGGGTTATCTACTGGACTAGACCTGGGTTATCTCCTTGACTAGACCAGGGATATCTACTGACTTGACCTGGGTTATCTACTGGACTAGACCAGGGTTATCTACTGACTTGACCTGGGTTATCTACTGGACTAGACCAGGGTTATCTCCTGGACTAGACCTGGGTTTTGTCCTGGACTAGACCTGGGTTATCTGCTGGACTCGACCTGGGTTGTGTACTGGAGTAGACCTTGGTTATCTCCTGGACTAGACCAGGTTTTTCTCCTGGACTGGGATATCTCCTGGACTAGATCTGAGTTATCTACTGGACTAGACCTGGGTTATCTACTAGACTAGACCAGGGTTATCTCCTGGACTAGACCAGGGATATCTACTGACTAGACCTGGTTTATCTACTGGACTAGACCAGGGTTATCTCCTGGACTAGACCTGGGTTTTGTCCTGGACTAGACCTGGGTTATCTGCTGGACTAGACCTGGGTTATGTCCTGGACTAGACCAGGGTTATGTCCTGGACTAGACTAGGGTTATCTCCTGGACTGGGATATCTCCTGGACTAGATCTGAGTTATCTACTGGACTAGACCTGGGTTATCTCCTTGACTAGACCAGGGATATCTACTGACTTGACCTGGGTTATCTACTGGACTAGACCAGGGTTATCTACTGACTTGACCTGGGTTATCTACTGGACTAGACCAGGGTTATCTCCTGGACTAGACCTGGGTTTTGTCCTGGACTAGACCTGGGTTATCTGCTGGACTAGACCTGGGTTATGTACTGGAGTAGACCTGGGTTATCTCCTGGACTAGACCAGGTTTTTCTCCTGGACTGGGATATCTCCTGGACTAGATCTGAGTTATCTACTGGACTAGACCTGGGTTATCTACTACAATAGACCTGGGTTATCTCCTGGACTAGACCTGGGTTTTGTCCTGGACTAATCCTGGGTTATCTGCTGGACTAGACCTGGGTTATGTACTGGAGTAGACCTGGGTTATCTCCTGGACTAGACCAGGTTTTTCTCCTGGACTGGGATATCTCCTGGACTAGATCTGGGATATCTACTGGACTAGACCTGGGTTATCTACTAGACTAGACCTGGGTTATCTCCTGGACTAGACCAGGGCTATCTCCTTGACTAGACCTGGGTTATCTCCTGGACTAGACCTGGGTTATCTCCTGGACTAGACCAGGGTTATCTCCTGGACTAGATCTGGGCTACATACTGGACCAGACCAGGGTTATCTCCTGGACTAGACCTGAGTTATCTCCTGTACTAGACCTAGGTTATGTACTGGACTAGACCAGGGTTATCTCCTTCTCCTTGACTAGACCTGGGTTATCTACTGGACTAGACCAGGGTTATCTCCTGGACTAGACCTGGGTTATCTACTGGACTTTACCTGTGTTTCTTACTGGAGTAGACCAGGGTTATGTCCTTGACCAGACCTGCATCATCTATTGGACTAGACCTGGGTTATCTACTGGACCAGACCAGGGTTATCTCCTTGACTAGACCTGGGTTATCTACTGGACTAGACCAGGGTTATCACCTGGACTAGACCTGGGTTATCTCCTGGACTAGACCTGGGTTAGCTAGTTGACTAGACCTGGGTTATGTCTTGGACTAGACCAGGGTTATGTACTGGACTTGACCTGAGTTTTCTACTGGAGTAGACCTGGGTTATGTCCTTGACTAGACCTGGGTTATCTACTGGACTAGAC
Source organism: Cheilinus undulatus (assembly GCF_018320785.1). Taxonomy (NCBI): domain Eukaryota; kingdom Metazoa; phylum Chordata; class Actinopteri; order Labriformes; family Labridae; genus Cheilinus; species Cheilinus undulatus. The sequence goes on from NC_054888.1 coordinate 1,013,910, forward strand.
CTGAGTTAGCCACTAGACTAGACCTGAGTTATGTACTGGACCAGACCTTGGTTATCTACTGGACTAGACTTGGGTTGGTCTAAATGATGGTTCTCAACAGGTCTAGATGAGGCTTCTCAACAGGTCTAGATCAGGGTTCTCGACAGGTCTAGTCTTGAGAATCCATTGAGAGTCCAGTATAGCACTGGTTTTAAAGTGCTACTTCCTGTTTATAAATCACTGAACGGTTTGTCACCCCAGGACATTTCTGACATGCTCACTCACTGTCACCCAGGGTCAGGGGCTAGGGGTTAACCCAGGTCGCTCAGATCAGGTATGGGCCTTCTACATGAGTTAAAGTTAAATGCAAGTCAGGTGAAGGTGCGTCCAGCCACTATGGTGCTGGTCTGTGGAAGAAGCTGCTGACTGACCTGAGGTCAGTAGACACTCTCAGTTCTTTTAAGAGTGGTCTGAAAACACCACTTTGCTCTCATGCCTTTGACTGTCAGATAAAGTATAATATCTAAGGAGTACACATGACCTGCACTGTGTGTGTGTGTGTGTGGGTGTGTGTGTGTGTGTTGGGGGGGGGGGAGGGGGGGGTGCGTGAATTGCTGACTGCTTTTCTGTTTGTTTTGAATCTTCTGTACAGCACACAGAGTTTATGTGCTGTACATATAAGGTTGAATTGAATGGAGCTCTGGATCCCCATATTGTAGGATGTCATGTTGGCCCCGCCCCTCATTACTCTGAGTGCCCCCTGCTGCTGAGGTCCATTTAATGTTTAACGTCATGGTTGGATGTTTAACATAATGGTTGGCTGTTTACCGTCATGGATGGATGTTTAACGTCATGGTTGGCTGTTTACTGTCATGGATGGATGTTTAACGTCATGGTTGGCTGTTTACCATTATGGATGGATGTTAACGTCATGGTTGGCTGTTTACCGTCATGGATGGATGTTTAACGTCATGGTTGGCTGTTTACCATTATGGATGGATGTTTAACGTCATGGTTGGCTGTTTACCGTCATGGTTGGATGTTTAACGTCATGGTTGGCTGTTTACCATTATGGATGGATGTTTAACGTCATGGTTGGCTGTTTACCATCATGGTTGGATGTTTAACGTCATGGTTGGCTGTTTACCATTATGGATGGATGTTTAACGTCATGGTTGGCTGTTTACCATCATGGATGGATGTTTAACGTCATGGTTGGCTGTTTACCATCATGGTTGGATGTTTAACGTCATGGTTGGCTGTTTACCATCATGGATGGATGTTTAATGTCATGGTTGGCTGTTTACCATCATGGATGGATGTTTAACGTCATGGTTGGCTGTTTACCATCATGGATGGATGTTTAATGTCATGGTTGGCTGTTTACCATCATGGATGGATGTTTAACGTCATGGTTGGCTGTTTACCATTATGGATGGATGTTTAACGTCATGGTTGGCTGTTTACCATCATGGATGGATGTTTAATGTCATGGTTGGCTGTTTACCATCACGGTTGGATGTTTTGTTTCTACTGACAGTTTCTTTCTTATTTTCATTTTCGTTAGCTTAACCTCGGAGCTCAACTCTCTGCGGTGTCATCACCGCGTCTGCAGCGTTCGGTTTTTCAGCTCCTCCCTAAGGCAGCGTGGAGCAGCACTGAGGCCATCTTTTGTGTTTTTATCCCTCCTTTTCCCATCTCTTCATCGACACCCCCTCCTTCCTCCTCATCCCGTCACTACCTGGAGGTTCTGGCTGAGTCTGCCAGACTCCACACGTGTTTCTGGGAATGGGTTCAAGAAATAAATACCTTATTACTCCCTGAGCACCCACCTGAGAGAGGGGGCGGAGTCTGATCCTTTAGGATGGTTAGATAATGAAGGAGTCGAGGTGGCGGTGGGCGTGACCTTCTAGAGACAGAGCTAGTGTTTAGTCTCTATAACAGTCTGAATCAGAGAAACAGAACATTAACCTGTCATGACAGAAGATTATTCCACTGTAATCTGACTCTGGTCAAGATACATCAGTGCAGATGTAGCAGCAGAGTCAAGATACATCAGTGCAGATGTAGCAGCAGAGTCAAGATACATCAGTACAGATGTAGCAGCAGAGTCAAGATACATCAGTGCAGATATAGCAGCAGAGTCAAGATACATCAGTGCAGATGTAGCAGCAGAGTCAAGATACATCAGTGCAGATGTAGCAGCAGAGTCAAGATACATCAGTGCAGGTGTAGCAGCGGAGTCAAGATACATCAGTGCAGACATAGCAGCAGAGTCAAGATACATCAGTGCAGACGTAGCAGCAGAGTCAAGATACATCAGTGCAGATGTAGCAGCAGAGTCAAGATACATCAGTGCAGATGTAGCAGCAGAGTCAAGATACATCAGTGCAGGTGTAGCAGCGGAGTCAAGATACATCAGTGCAGATGTAGCAGCAGAGTCAAGATACATCAGTGCAGATGTAGCAGCAGAGTCAAGATACATCAGTGCAGATGTAGCAGCAGAGTCAAGATACATCAGTGCAGATGTAGCAGCAGAGTCAAGATACATCAGTGCAGGTGTAGCAGCTGAGTCAAGATACATCAGTGCAGACATAGCAGCAGAGTCAAGATACATCAGTGCAGACATAGCAGCAGAGTCAAGATACATCAGTGCAGATGTAGCAGCAGAGTCAAGATACATCAGTGCAGATGTAGCACCAGAGTCAAGATACATCAGTGTAGATGTAGCAGCAGAGTCAAGATACATCAGTGCAGATGTAGCACCAGAGTCAAGATACATCAGTGCAGACATAGCAGCAGAGTCAAGATACATCAGTGCAGACATAGCAGCAGAGTCAAGATACATCAGTGCAGATGTAGCAGCAGAGTCAAGATACATCAGTGCAGATGTAGCACCAGAGTCAAGATACATCAGTGCAGATGTAGCACCAGAGTCAAGATACATCAGTGCAGATGTAGCACCAGAGTCAAGATACATCAGTGCAGATGTAGCAGCAGTCAAGATACATCAGTGCAGATGTAGCAGCAGAGTCAAGATACATCAGTGCAGATGTAGCAGCAGAGTCAAGATACATCAGTGCAGATGTAGCAGCAGAGTCAAGATACATCAGTGCAGGTGTAGCAGCGGAGTCAAGATACATCAGTGCAGATGTAGCAGCAGAGTCAAGATACATCAGTGCAGATGTAGCAGCAGAGTCAAGATACATCAGTGCAGATGTAGCACCAGAGTCAAGATACATCAGTGCAGATGTAGCAGCAGAGTCAAGATACATCAGTGCAGGTGTAGCAGCGGAGTCAAGATACATCAGTGCAGACATAGCAGCAGAGTCAAGATACATCAGTGCAGACATAGCAGCAGAGTCAAGATACATCAGTGCAGATGTAGCAGCAGAGTCAAGATACATCAGTGCAGATGTAGCACCAGAGTCAAGATACATCAGTGTAGATGTAGCAGCAGAGTCAAGATACATCAGTGCAGATGTAGCACCAGAGTCAAGATACATCAGTGCAGACATAGCAGCAGAGTCAAGATACATCAGTGCAGACATAGCAGCAGAGTCAAGATACATCAGTGCAGATGTAGCAGCAGAGTCAAGATACATCAGTGCAGATGTAGCACCAGAGTCAAGATACATCAGTGCAGATGTAGCACCAGAGTCAAGATACATCAGTGCAGATGTAGCACCAGAGTCAAGATACATCAGTGCAGATGTAGCAGCAGTCAAGATACATCAGTGCAGATGTAGCAGCAGAGTCAAGATACATCAGTGCAGATGTAGCAGCAGAGTCAAGATACATCAGTGCAGATGTAGCAGCAGAGTCAAGATACATCAGTACAGATGTAGCAGCAGAGTCAAGATACATCAGTGCAGATATAGCAGCAGAGTCAAGATACATCAGTGCAGATGTAGCAGCAGAGTCAAGATACATCAGTGCAGATGTAGCAGCAGAGTCAAGATACATCAGTGCAGGTGTAGCAGCGGAGTCAAGATACATCAGTGCAGACATAGCAGCAGAGTCAAGATACATCAGTGCAGACGTAGCAGCAGAGTCAAGATACATCAGTGCAGATGTAGCAGCAGAGTCAAGATACATCAGTGCAGATGTAGCAGCAGAGTCAAGATACATCAGTGCAGGTGTAGCAGCGGAGTCAAGATACATCAGTGCAGATGTAGCAGCAGAGTCAAGATACATCAGTGCAGATGTAGCAGCAGAGTCAAGATACATCAGTGCAGATGTAGCAGCAGAGTCAAGATACATCAGTGCAGATGTAGCAGCAGAGTCAAGATACATCAGTGCAGGTGTAGCAGCGGAGTCAAGATACATCAGTGCAGACATAGCAGCAGAGTCAAGATACATCAGTGCAGACATAGCAGCAGAGTCAAGATACATCAGTGCAGATGTAGCAGCAGAGTCAAGATACATCAGTGCAGATGTAGCACCAGAGTCAAGATACATCAGTGTAGATGTAGCAGCAGAGTCAAGATACATCAGTGCAGATGTAGCACCAGAGTCAAGATACATCAGTGCAGACATAGCAGCAGAGTCAAGATACATCAGTGCAGACATAGCAGCAGAGTCAAGATACATCAGTGCAGATGTAGCAGCAGAGTCAAGATACATCAGTGCAGATGTAGCACCAGAGTCAAGATACATCAGTGCAGATGTAGCACCAGAGTCAAGATACATCAGTGCAGATGTAGCACCAGAGTCAAGATACATCAGTGCAGATGTAGCAGCAGTCAAGATACATCAGTGCAGATGTAGCAGCAGAGTCAAGATACATCAGTGCAGATGTAGCAGCAGAGTCAAGATACATCAGTGCAGATGTAGCAGCAGAGTCAAGATACATCAGTGCAGGTGTAGCAGCGGAGTCAAGATACATCAGTGCAGATGTAGCAGCAGAGTCAAGATACATCAGTGCAGATGTAGCAGCAGAGTCAAGATACATCAGTGCAGATGTAGCACCAGAGTCAAGATACATCAGTGCAGATGTAGCAGCAGAGTCAAGATACATCAGTGCAGGTGTAGCAGCGGAGTCAAGATACATCAGTGCAGACATAGCAGCAGAGTCAAGATACATCAGTGCAGACATAGCAGCAGAGTCAAGATACATCAGTGCAGATGTAGCAGCAGAGTCAAGATACATCAGTGCAGATGTAGCACCAGAGTCAAGATACATCAGTGTAGATGTAGCAGCAGAGTCAAGATACATCAGTGCAGATGTAGCACCAGAGTCAAGATACATCAGTGCAGACATAGCAGCAGAGTCAAGATACATCAGTGCAGACATAGCAGCAGAGTCAAGATACATCAGTGCAGATGTAGCAGCAGAGTCAAGATACATCAGTGCAGATGTAGCACCAGAGTCAAGATACATCAGTGCAGATGTAGCACCAGAGTCAAGATACATCAGTGCAGATGTAGCACCAGAGTCAAGATACATCAGTGCAGATGTAGCAGCAGTCAAGATACATCAGTGCAGATGTAGCAGCAGAGTCAAGATACATCAGTGCAGATGTAGCAGCAGAGTCAAGATACATCAGTGCAGATGTAGCAGCAGAGTCAAGATACATCAGTACAGATGTAGCAGCAGAGTCAAGATACATCAGTGCAGATATAGCAGCAGAGTCAAGATACATCAGTGCAGATGTAGCAGCAGAGTCAAGATACATCAGTGCAGATGTAGCAGCAGAGTCAAGATACATCAGTGCAGGTGTAGCAGCGGAGTCAAGATACATCAGTGCAGACATAGCAGCAGAGTCAAGATACATCAGTGCAGATGTAGCAGCAGAGTCAAGATACATCAGTGCAGATGTAGCAGCAGAGTCAAGATACATCAGTGCAGATGTAGCAGCAGAGTCAAGATACATCAGTGCAGGTGTAGCAGCGGAGTCAAGATACATCAGTGCAGATGTAGCAGCAGAGTCAAGATACATCAGTGCAGATGTAGCAGCAGAGTCAAGATACATCAGTGCAGATGTAGCAGCAGAGTCAAGATACATCAGTGCAGATGTAGCAGCAGAGTCAAGATACATCAGTGCAGATGTAGCAGCGGAGTCAAGATACATCAGTGCAGACATAGCAGCAGAGTCAAGATACATCAGTGCAGACATAGCAGCAGAGTCAAGATACATCAGTGCAGATGTAGCAGCAGAGTCAAGATACATCAGTGCAGATGTAGCACCAGAGTCAAGATACATCAGTGTAGATGTAGCAGCAGAGTCAAGATACATCAGTGCAGATGTAGCACCAGAGTCAAGATACATCAGTGCAGACATAGCAGCAGAGTCAAGATACATCAGTGCAGACATAGCAGCAGAGTCAAGATACATCAGTGCAGATGTAGCAGCAGAGTCAAGATACATCAGTGCAGATGTAGCACCAGAGTCAAGATACATCAGTGCAGATGTAGCACCAGAGTCAAGATACATCAGTGCAGATGTAGCACCAGAGTCAAGATACATCAGTGCAGATGTAGCAGCAGTCAAGATACATCAGTGCAGATGTAGCAGCAGAGTCAAGATACATCAGTGCAGATGTAGCAGCAGAGTCAAGATACATCAGTGCAGATGTAGCAGCAGAGTCAAGATACATCAGTGCAGGTGTAGCAGCGGAGTCAAGATACATCAGTGCAGATGTAGCAGCAGAGTCAAGATACATCAGTGCAGATGTAGCAGCAGAGTCAAGATACATCAGTGCAGATGTAGCACCAGAGTCAAGATACATCAGTGCAGATGTAGCAGCAGAGTCAAGATACATCAGTGCAGGTGTAGCACCCGAGTCAAGATACATCAGTGCAGACATAGCAGCAGAGTCAAGATACATCAGTGCAGACATAGCAGCAGAGTCAAGATACATCAGTGCAGATGTAGCAGCAGTGTCAAGATACATCAGTGCAGATGTAGCACCAGAGTCAAGATACATCAGTGTAGATGTAGCAGCAGAGTCAAGATACATCAGTGCAGATGTAGCACCAGAGTCAAGATACATCAGTGCAGACATAGCAGCAGAGTCAAGATACATCAGTGCAGACATAGCAGCAGAGTCAAGATACATCAGTGCAGATGTAGCAGCAGAGTCAAGATACATCAGTGCAGATGTAGCACCAGAGTCAAGATACATCAGTGCAGATGTAGCACCAGAGTCAAGATACATCAGTGCAGATGTAGCACCAGAGTCAAGATACATCAGTGCAGATGTAGCAGCAGTCAAGATACATCAGTGCAGATGTAGCAGCAGAGTCAAGATACATCAGTGCAGATGTAGCAGCAGAGTCAAGATACATCAGTGCAGATGTAGCAGCAGTGTTTTGGTTTGAAATGATCCTGTGAAATGGTGGACATTTCTTAATCCTGGTTAATCTGAATCACTGTGTCTAAATGCATTTAATAGTTCATTTAAGAGTTCATAATCATGACTTAAATCCCAGATTTCTGACTCTCATCTTGTAGTTTCTAATTTTAATCTGAGAATAGATGAACAGATCTGATACCAGTGTTTGCAGTGGTTCCTCAGTCTCGGTCATCAGATAGGAAAACCCTTAAATGTCATGATCATTCTGTGTAAACAGTCAGTGGTTTTTAAATGCCAGTAAATCCTGCATGGTCACGGCTGCAGAGACCTGAGGACAAATACAATAATTACAGATACTGATGAAGATTAACTGTTATTGATGAAGATTAACTCTGCAGGCCTCTGAGAGTTTCACAGCTTGTCTTCATGATCAGCCTCCAGTGGAGTCCATCTGAATCCCCTCAGTCAGAGATGACTGTGGAAGAATAAAAGTAGTGTGTGAGATATAAATAACTCTGTAAACCACATTAGATCCATCATGGCCGTCTCTTTCATTAGCATCCCCTCTGACATTTATTAGTCCTAATTAAACACGTCTCGTGTTGTTCTCTCTCTTTAAAGTCGTGTTTTCAGCGCTCGCTCCCTCCCCGCCGTCCTCAGGCCTGAGGGCAGACAAAAGCAGCTTTGTGCAGCTCCCATGATTCCCTGCAGAAAAAAGCAGCACTGCAGTTCAACACGGCAGTTATATAAGAGACGCTGGACTTTGTCAAACCCAGGTGGTGTGAAGGTTAGAAAAAATCAATGCCGCCGCGCTGGAAAGAAGAGACGTTTGATTGGTTAAAGAGCTGCAGACCCCGGGAACATCTGGAGCGTCTGAGGAGAGGAGAGGAGAGGTTTGATTTCTACCAAAGGAGGAAGATTGAAACTTTGAGATTAGATATGTTTCAGCTTTCATTATCAGACTACTTCCTGTTTGGCCAGAGAAACTGCCAATCACCAGGCTGATTAGTAGAGCCCAGAGAGTGGATCCTTAGGATGGTTTTAACAGTCTGGTTTGATGTTTATAGATGGGAGAAGAGGACTCTGGGTGTCAGGTTTTAACCTTTCTAAAGCCCGCTGGAGCGTGGCGAGCTGGAAGTTAGTGTGCTGGTACAGCTGGGAGAGACGTAATGTCCCTTTAAGAGTTAAACTTTGACATGAACATGAACCAAACCTGCTCTATGATGACAAGAGACCCTAAACTACCACAGAAAGACAATAAACTACCACAGAAAGACAGTAAACTACCACAGACAGACAGTAAAATACCAGAGAGAGACACTAAACTACAACAGAGACACAGTAAACTACCACAGAAAGACAGTAAACTACCATAGAGAGACACTAAACTACCATAGAGAGACACTAAACTACCACAGAGAGACACCAAACTACCACAGAGAGACAGTAAACTACCACAGAGAGACACTAAACCACCATAGAGAGACACTAAACTACCATAGAGAGAGACACTAAACTACCACATAGAGACAGTAAACTACCACAGAGAGACACTAAAATACCACAAAGAGACACTAAACTACCATAGAGAGAAACTTAACTACCACAGAGACACTAAACTACCACAGAGAGACACTAAACTACCACAGAGAGACAGTAAACTACCACAGAAAGAAAGTAAACTACCATAGAGAGACACTAAGCTACCATAGAGAGACACTAAACTACCACGTAATGTCCCTTTAAGAGTTAAACTTTGACATGAACATGAAGCAAACCTGCTCTGTGATGACAAGAGGCCCTAAACTACCACAGACAGAGAGTAAACTACCACAGACAGTAAACTACCATAGAGAGACAATAAACTACCACAGCGAGACACTAAACTACCACAGAAAGACACTAAAATACCACAGACAGACAGTAAACTACCACAGAGAGACAGTAAAATACCATAGAGAGACACTAAACGACAACAGAGAGACAGTAAACTACCACAGAAAGACAGTAAACTACCATAGAGAGACACTAAACTACCATAGAGAGACATTAAACTACCACAGAGAGACACTAAAATACCACAAAGGGACACTAAACTACCACAGAGAGACAGTAAACTACCACAGAGAGACAGTAAACTACCATAGAGAGAGACTAAACTACCACAGAGAGACAGTAAACTACCACAGAGAGACACTAAACCACCATAGAGAGACACTAAACTACCATAGAGAGAGACACTAAACTACCACATAGAGACAGTAAACTACCGCAGAGAGACACTAAAATACCACAAAGACACTAAACTACCATAGAGAGACACTAAACTACCACAGAGACACTAAACTACCACAGAGAGACACTAAAATACCATAGAGAGACACTAAACTACCACAGAGAGAAAGTAAACTACCACAGAAAGACAGTAAACTACCATAGAGAGACACTAAACAACCATAGAGAGACACTAAACTACCACAGAAAGACACTAAAATACCACAGACAGACAGTAAACTACCACAGAGAGACAGTAAACTACCACAGAGAGACAGTAAACTACCATAGAGAGACACTAAACTTCCACAGAGAGACAGTAAACTACCACAGAGAGACACTAAACCACCATAGAGAGACACTCAACTACCATAGAGAGACACTAAACTACCACATAGAGACAGTAAACTACCACAGAGAGACACTAAAATACCACAGAGACACTAAACTACCACAGAGACACTAAACTACCACAGAGATACACAAAACTACCACAGAGAGACAGAAAACTACCAAAGAGAGACAGTAAACTACCACAGAGAGACACTAAAATACCACGGAGAGACACTAAACTACCATAGAGAGAACCTAAACTACCACAGAGAGACAGTAAACTACCACAGAGAGACGGTTAACTACCACAAAGAGACAGTAAACTACCATAGAGAGACACTAAACTACCACAGAGACACTAAACTACCACAGAGAGACAGTAAACAACCATTGAGAGACAGTAAACTACCAAAAAAAGACAGTAAACTACCACAGAGAGACAGTAAACTACCACAGAGAGACACTAAACTACCACAGCAAGACAGTAAACTACCACAGAAAGACAGTAAACTACCACAAAGACACTAAACTGCCACAGAAAAACACTAAAATACCACAGAGACACACTAAACTACCACAGAGAGACAGTAAACTACCACAGAGAGACACTAAAATACCACAGAGAGCAGTAAACTACCACAGAGAGACATTCAAATACCACAGAGAGACACTAAACTACCAAAGAGGGACACTAAACTACCCATAGAGAGACACTAAACTGCCACAGAAAGACAGTAAACTAACACAGAGAGACAGTAAACGACCACAGACAGACACCAAACTACCACAGACAGACACCAAACTACCACAGAGAAACAGTAAACTACCATAGCCAGTCAGTAAACTACCACAGAAAGACAGTAAACTACCACAGAGAGACAGTAAACTACCACAGAAAGACAGTAAACTACCACAGAGAGACACTTAAATACCACAGAGAGACACTAAAATACGACAGAGAGACAGTAAACTACCACAGAGAGACACTAAAATACCACAGAGACACTAAACTACCACAGAGAGACAGAAAACTACCACACACAGACATTAAACTACAAAACACAAACACTAAACTACCACAGAAAGACAGTAAACTACCATAGAGAGACACTAAACAACCATAGAGAGACACTAAACTACCACAGAAAGACACTAAAATACCACAGAGAGACAGTAAACTACCACAGAGACACAGTAAACTACCACAGAGAGACAGTAAACTACCATAGAGAGACACTAAACTTCCACAGAGAGACAGTAAACTACCACAGAGAGACACTAAACCACCATAGAAAACAGTAAACTACCATAGAGAGAAACTAAACTACCACATAGAGACAGTAAACTACCACAGAGAGACACTAAAATACCACAGAGAGACACTAAACTACCATAGAGAGAACCTAAACTACCACAGAGAGACAGTAAACTACCACAGAGAGACGGTTAACTACCACAAAGAGACAGTAAACTACCATAGAGAGACACTAAACTACCACAGAGACACTAAACTACCACAGAGATACACAAAACTACCACAGAGAGACAGAAAACTACCAAAGAGAGACAGTAAACTACCACAGAGAGACACTAAACTACCATAGAGAGACACTAAACTACCACAGAGAGACAGTAAACTACCACAGAAAGACAGTAAACTACCACATAGAGACACTAAAATACCACAGAGAGACACTAAACTACCACAGACAGACAGTAAACTACCACAGAGAGACAGTAAACTACAACAGACAGAAATTAAACTACCACAGAGAGACAGTAAACTACCACAGAGAGACACTAAACCACCATAGAGACACAAAACTACCACAGAGAGACAGAAAACTACCAAAGAGAGACACTAAACTACTACAGAGAGACAGTAAACTACCACAGAGAGACAGTAAACTACCATAGCAAGACAGGAAACTACCACAGGAAGACAGTTAACTACCACAGAGTGACAGTAAACTACCACAGAAAGACACTAAACTACCAAAGAGAGACACTAAACTACCACAGAGAGACACTAAACTACCACAGACAGACAGTAAACTACCACAGAGTGACAGTCAACTACCACAGAAAGACAGTAAACTACCACAGAGAGACACTAAAATACCACAGAGAGACCCCAAACTATCACAGAGAAGACAGTAAACTACCATGGTGAGACAGTAAACTACCACATAGAGACAGTAAACTACCACAGAGAGATAGTAAACTACCATAGAAAGACAGTAAACTTCCACAGAAAGACAGTAAACTACCATAGAGAGACACTAAACTACAATAGACACACACTAAACTACCACAGAGAGACATTAAACTACAAAAGACAGACACTAAACTACCATGGTGAGACAGTAAACTACCACATAGAGACAGTAAACTACCACAGAGGGATAGTAAACTACCACAGAAAGACAGTAAACTACAACAGACAGACATTAAACTACCACAGAGAGACAGTAAACTACCACACACAGACATTAAACTACCACAGACAGACACTAAACTACCACGGACAGACAGTAAACTACCACATAGAGACAGTAAACTACCAAAGAGAGACACTAAACTACCACAAAGACACTAAACTACCATAGAGAGACACTAAAATACCACAGAGAGACAGTAAACTACCACAGAGAGAAACTAAACTACCACAGACAGACTGTAAACTACCACAGAGAGACACTAAACTACCACAGAGAGACACTGAACTACCATAGAGAGACAGTTAACTACCACAGAGAGACAGTAAACTACCACAAAGACACTAAACTTCCACAGAGAGACAGTAAACTACCACTGAGAGACAGTCAACTACCACAGAGAGACACTAAACTACCACAGACAGACAGTAAACTACCACAGACAGACACTAAACTACCACAGACACAGTTAACTACCACAGTTGGACACTAAACTACCACAGAGAGACACTAAACTACCACAGACGGACACTAAACTACCACCGAGAGACAGTAAACTACCACAAAGACAGTAAACTACCACAGAAAAACAGTCAACTACCACATACACAGTAAACTACCACAGAGAGACACTAAAATACCACAGAGAGACACTAAACTACCACAGAGAGACAGTAAACTACCACAGAGAGACAGAAAACTACCACAGAGAGACAAAAAACTACCACAGAGACACCCTAAACTACCACAGAGAGACACTAAACTACCACAGAGAGACACTAAACTACCATAGAGCCACAAAACTACCACAGGGACACTAAAGTACCACAGACAGACAGTAAATTACCACAAAGACAGTAAACTACCACAGACGGACACTAAACTACCACAGACAGATATTAAACTACAAAAGACAGACACTAAACTACCATGGTGAGACAGTAAACTACCACATAGAGACAGTGAACTACCACAGAGAGATAGTAAACTACCACAGAAAGACAGTAAACTACAACAGACAGACATTAAACTACCACAGAGAGACAGTAAACTACCACACACAGACATTAAACTACAAAAGACAGACACTAAATTACCACAGAGAGACAGTAAACTACCACATAGAGACAGTAAACTACCAAAAAAAGACAGTAAACTACAACAGACAGACATTAAACTACCACAGAGAGAAAGTAAACTACCACACACAGACATTAAACTACAAAAGACAGACACTAAACTACCACAGACAGACAGTAAACTACCACATAGAGACAGTAAACTACCACAGAAAGACAGTAAACTACCACAAAGACACTAAATTGCCACAGAAAGACACTAAAATACCACAGAGAGACAGTAAACTACCACAGAGAGTCCCTAAAATACCACAGAGAGACAGTAAACTACCACTGAGAGACACTAAAATACCACAGAGAGACAGTAAACTACCACAGAGAGACACTAAACTACCCATAGAGAGACACTAAAATACCACAGAGAGACACTAAACGACCACAGACAGACACCAAACTACCACAGAGAGACACTAAAATACCACAGAGAGACACTAAAATACCACAGAGAGACAGTAAACTACCATAGAGAGACACTAAAATACCACAGAGAGACACTAAACGACCACAGACAGACACCAAACTACCACAGAGAGACACTAAAATACCACAGAGAGACACTAAAATACCACAGAGAGACAGTAAACTACCACAGAGAGACACTAAACTACCCATAGAAAGACACTAAAATACCACAGAGAGACACTAAACTACCACAGACAGACAGTAAACTACCAAAAAGAGACAGTAAATTGCCACAAAGACACTAAACTACCACAGAGAGACAGTAAACTACCACAGAGAGACAGTAAACTACCATAGCAAGACACTAAACTAGCACAGAGAGACACTAAACTACCACAGACGGACACTAAACTACCACAGAGAGACAGTCAACTACCACAGACAGACATTAAACTACAAAAGACAGACACTAAACAACCATGGTGAGACAGTAAACTACCACAGAGAGACAGTAAACTACCACAGAGAGACACTAAACTACCACAGAAAGACAGTAAACTACAACAGACAGACATTAAACTACCACAGAGAGACAGTAAACTACCACACACAGACATTAAACTATAAAAGACACACACTAAACTACCACAGAAAGACATTAAACTACAAAAGACAGACACTAAACAACCATGGTGAGAAAGTAAACTACCACATAGAGACAGTAAACTACCACAGAAAGACCATAAACTACAACAGACAGACATTAAACTACCACAGAGAGACAGTAAACTACCACACACAGACATTAAACTACAAAAGACAGACACTAAACTACCACAGACAGACAGTAAACTACCACATAGAGACAGTAAACTACCACATAGAGAGACACTAAAATACCATAGCAAGACACTAAACTATCACAGACAGACAGTAAACTACCACAGAGAGACAGTAAAATACCACAAACAGAAACTAAATTACCCAACGAGACAGTTAACTACCACAGAGAGACACTAAACTACCACAAAGACACTAAACTACCACAGAGAGACACTAAAATACCACAGAGAGACACTAAAATACCACAGAGAGACAGTAAACTACCACAGACAGAAAGTAAACTACCAAAAAGAGACATTAAATTGCCACAAAGACACTAAACTACCACAGAGAGACAGTAAACTACCACAGAGAGACAGTAAATTACCACTGAGAGACAGTCAACTACCACAGAGAGACACTAAACTACCACAGACAGACAGTAAACTACCACAGAAAGACAGTAAACTACAACAGACAGACATTAAACTACCACAGAGAGACAGTTAACTACCACATAGAGACAGTAAACTATAAAAGACACACACTAAACTACCACAGAAAGACATTAAACTACAAAAGACAGACACTAAACTACCATGGTGAGAAAGTAAACTACCACATAGAGACAGTAAACTACCACAGAGAGATAGTAAACTACCACAGAAAGACCATAAACTACAACAGACCGACATTAAACTACCACAGAGAGACAGTAAACTACCACACACAGACATTATACTACAAAAGACAGACACTAAACTACCACAGACAGACAGTAAACTACCACATAGAGACAGTAAACTACCACATAGAGAGACACTAAAATAACATAGCAAGACACTAAACTACCACAGAGAGACACTAAACTACCACAAAGACACTAAACTACCACAGAGAGACACTAAAATACCACAGAGAAACAGTAAACTACCACAGAGAGAAACTAAACTACCACAGACAGACAGTAAACTACCACAGAGAGACACTAAATTACCACAGAGAGACACTGAACTACCATAGAGAGACAGTTAACTACCACAGAGAGACAGTAAACTACCAAAGAGAGACAGTAAACTACCACAAAGACACTAAACTACCACAGAGAAACACTAAACTTCCACAGAGAGACAGTAAATTACCACTGAGAGACAGTCAACTACCACAGAGAGACACTAAACTACCACAGACAGACAGTAAACTACCACAGACAGACACTAAACTACCACAGAGACACAGTAAACTACCACAGATGGACACTAAACTACCACAGAGAGACACTAAACTACCACAGATGGACACTAAACTACCACCGAGAGACAGTGAACTACCACAAAGACACTAAACTACCACGGAGAAACACTAAACTACCACAGAGAGACACTAAACTACCACAGACAGACGGTAAACTACCACAGAAACACAGTCAACTACCACAAAGACAGTAAACTACCACAGAGAGACACTAAACTACCACAGAGAGACACTAAACTACCACAGAGAGACAGAAAACTACCACAGAGAGACCCTAAACTACCACAGAGAGACACTAAACTACCACAGAGAGAAACTAAACTACCATAGAGCCACAAAACTACCACAGATGGACACCAAACTACCACAGAGAGACACTAAACTACCACAGAGAGACACTAAACTACCACAGAGAGACAGTAAACTACAACAAACAGACACTAAACTACCATAGAGAGGCACTAAACTACCACAGAGGGACACTAAAATAGCACAGAGAGACAGTAAACTACCACAGAGAGACAGTAAACTACCACAGAGAGACAGTAAACTACCACAGAGAGACACTAAACTACCACAGAGAGACAGTAAACTACCGCAGAGAGACCCTAAACTACCACAGAGAGACACTAAACTACCAGAGAGAGACTAAACTACCAGAGAGCCACAAAACTACCACAGGGACACTAAAGTACCACAGACAGACAGTAAATTACCTCAAAGACAGTAAACTACCACAGAGACAGTAAACTACCACAGAAACACTAAACTACCACACAAAGACAGTAAACTGCCACAGAGAGACACTAAACTACCACAAAGACACTAAACTACCACAGACAGACACTAACCTTACAGAGAGACCGTTAACTACCACAGACAGACACTAAACTACCACAGACACTAAACTACCACAGACAGACACTAAAGACTAAAGAGAGACTAACTGGACTGTAGGGGTCAGACTAACTGGACTGTTGGGGTCAGACTAACTGGACCGTAGAGGTCAGAGTAACTGGACTGTGGGGGTCAGAGTAACTGGACTGTAGGGGTCAGAGTAACTGGACTGTGGGGGTCGGACCAACTGGACTGGGGGTTCAGACTTACTAGACTGTAGGGGTCAGAGTAACTGGACTGTAGGGGTCAGACTAACTGGACCGTAGAGGTCAGACTAACTGGACTGTAGGGGTCAGAGTAACTGGGCTGTGGGTCGGACCAACTGGACTGTAGGAGTCAGACTAACTGGACTGTAGGGGTCAGACTAACTGGACTGTAGGGGTCAGAGTAACTGGACTGTAGGGGTCAGACTAACTGGACTGTAGGGGTCAGAGTAACTGGACTGTGGGGGTCAGAGTAACTGGACTGTGGGGGTCAGAGTAACTGGACTGTAGGGGTCAGACTAACTGGACTGTGGGGGTCAGAGTAACTGGACTGTGGGGGTCAGAGTAACTGGACTGTGGGGGTCAGAGTAACTGGACTGTAGGGGTCAGAGTAACTGGACTGTAGGGGTCAGAGTAACTGGACTGTGGGGGTCAGAGTAACTGGACTATAGGGGTCTAGACTTAAATTTGTAAACAGACTGATCCTGACGGCGACTCATGTCGATGATCTTCCTCCTCTCCTCCATCCGTCGTCACAGTTTCCTGGCTGTGCGTTCACCTGTCAGGTGTCTTTCATCGCCGCTCTTCTTCTTCTCTCCTTCCTCTTGTGTAACTCTGATCTTTAAATATTTTTCCTCTTTTTTCTTCATCAGCTGCCGTTTGGCAGCGCAGCACCCTCTTCCTGTCGCATGTGACGCCACGTGTTGGATGGTGGCGTCCTCTCAGTCCACTGATGGAGCTATTCTTCCTCCCTCCTCCTCCTCACCGCCATCCCTCTGACACGGAGAAAACATGTCAGCCTCCTGGCTCCCTGCGTGCACGTGTGAGGTGGGTGGCTGGGCTGTGATGAGGGCGGGGTCTGTATGATGTTGTGATGTTTCCCATCACGCCGGGGTCCAGGAGTGGCGGGGGCCACCGAGGACGCTCTGGTTTCACGAGCTGTGAGCAAGCACGTGCAGAAACCTCAGCGACCCTCACAAAGAGCGGAGCGTGGTTAACGGACGGAGCGGCCGGCGGCGTGTTAGTGCTGTAACATCGGTGTGATTTACATTCCTGTCATTCCTCGCTCTGTTCCTGCCTCCAGCTGCTCGCCGCCATCAAACGCACGGTGAGCCGTTAGAGAGAAAAACAAACACAGAGACACATGCTGGTGATTAGAGGCAGGCTGCTGTGGGGGTCTGACAGTGTTTGAGGACGGGGTCTACCACGCACAGGTGCAGGGGCACAGGTAACCATCAGCCCCTCTGTTTGTCTTCAGAGTCAGAGTTTAAGACAACGACCGACAGAATGATGACAGAGACACGAAACAGAGTCACCAAGATGACGACAGGTCACCAGTACCAACACAGCAACGCTTTAAAGCATCAGAAATATCAGAATATGTACGCCAGATAGTCAGAGTCAGCCAGGAGACCACTGAGCAACAGGAAACGACCTTATAAGGATGTGAAATTACTGTAAATAAGCAGAACACGGTCAGAAAGAACACGTTCATAAAGACTGGAAATGTGTGCAAACCAACAACAAGAGTTGAGAAAAGTCGACAGAGACGCACAAACACATCCACAAAATGACCACCAGACACAGAAATGAACACGGAAGACAACAAAGAGACACAAAACAACAACAAAGAGATACAAAACAACAACAAAGAGATACAAAACAACAACAAAGAGACACAAAACAACAACAAAGAGACACAAAACAACAACAAAGAGACACAAAACAACAACAAAGAGACACAAAACAACAACAAAGAGACACAAAACAACAACAAAGAGACACAAAACAACAACAAAGAGACACAAAACAACAACAAAGAGACACAAAACAACAACAAATAGACAAGACAGCAACAAAGAGACACAAAACAACAACTAAGAGACAAGACAGCAACACAGAGACACAAAACAACAACAAAGAGACACAAAACAACAACCAAGAGACAAGACAGCAACAAAGAGACACAAAACAACAACAAAGAGACACAAAAAAGCAACAAAGAGACACAAAAAAAAACAACAAAGAGACACAAAACAACATAGAGACAAGACAGGGAGAAAGAGACACAAAATAATAACAAAGAGACAAGACAGCAACAAAGAGACACAAAACAACAACAAAGAGACACAAAACAGCAACAAAGAGACACAAAACAACAACAAAGAGACACAAAACAACAACAAAGAGACACAAAACAACAACAAAGAGACACAAAACAACAACAAAGAGACACAAAACAACAACAAAGAGACACAAAACAACAACAAAGAGACACAAAAAAGCAACAAAGAGACACAAAAAAACAACAAAGAGACACAAAACAACATAGAGACAAGACAGGGAGAAAGAGACACAAAATAATAACAAAGAGACAAGACAGCAACAAAGAGACACAAAACAACAAAGAGACACAAAACAGCAACAAAGAGACACAAAACAACAACAAAGAGACACAAAACAACAACAAAGAGAGACAAAACAGCAAGAAAGAGACAAGACAGCAAGAAAGAGACACAAAACAACAACAAAGAGACACAAAACAACAACAAAGAGACAAGACAGGGAGAAAGAGACACAAAACAACCACAAAGAGACACAAAACAACAACAAAGAGATGAGACAGCAACAAGGAGAAACAAAATGGCAACAAAGAGACACAAAATAATAACAAAGAGACAAGACAGCAACAAAGAGACACAAAACAGTAACAAAGAGACAAGACAGCAACAAAGAGACACAAAACAGCAACAGAGAGACAAGACAGGGAGAAAGAGACACAAAACAACCACAAAGAGACACAAAACAGCAACAAAGAAACAAGACAGCAACAAAGACACACAAAACAACAACAAAGAGACGAGACAGCAACAAAGAGTCACATAACAACAACAAAGAGACTAGACAGCAACAAAGAGACACAAAACATCAACAAAGAGACAAGAAAGCAAGAAAGAGACACAAAACATCAACAACGAGACAAGACAGCAGGAAAGAGACACAAAACAACAACAAAGAGACGAGACAACACAACAAAGAGACAAGACAGCAACAAAGAGACACAAAACAACAACAAAGAGACGAGACAACAACAAAGAGACACAAAACAACAACAAAGACACAAAACAACAACAAAGAGATGAGACAGCAACAAAGAGAAACAAAACGACAACGAAGAGACAAGACAGCAACAAGGACACACAAAACAACAACACAGAGACGAGACAGCAACAAAGAGTCACAAAACAACAACAAAGAGACAAGACAGCAAGAAAGAGACACAAAACATCAACAAAGAGACAAGACAGCAAGAAAGAGACACAAAACAGCAACAAAAAGACAAGACAGCAAGAAAGAGACACAAAACAACAACAAAGAGACGAGACACACAACAAAGAGACAAGAAAACAACAAAGAGACACAAAACAACAACAAAGAGACGAGACAGCAACAAAGAGACACAAAACAACAACAAAGAGACACAAAACAACAACAAAGAGACAAGACAGCAACAAAGAGACACAAAACAACAACAAAGAGATGAGACAGCAACAAAGAGTCACAAAACAACAACAAAGAGATAAGACAGCAAGAAAGAGACACAAAATAGCAACAAAAAGACAAGACAGCAAGAAAGAGACACAAAACAACAACAAAGAGACACAAAACAAAAACAAAGACACAAGACAGCAAGAAAGAGACACAAAACAACAACAAAGAGACACAAAACAAAAACAAAGACACAAGACAGCAAGAAAGAGACACAAAACAACAACAAAGAGACACAAAACAACAACCAAGAGACAAGACAGCAACAAAGAGACACAAAACAACAACAAAGAGACGAGACAGCAACAAACAGACACAAAACAACAACAAATAGACAAGACAGCATGAAAGAGACACAAAACAACAACAAAGACACAGAAAACACCAACAGTGAGACTTGAACCGGCATCAAGGACCTAATATATCTGCAATGAGACATTAAATAGCCCAGGGATGCAGAACAACAAAAAGACTAAAAATAATGAGAAAGACACAAAAACTCATAAATATTGGATAAAAGGAACCAACAACAAGACACAAACCATTACAGTGAGATGGAAGACAGGAAGACACACAACAAAATAGAACTATTCACCATAGAAAATGTACAAAACAATAGGATGCAAAAAACTACAAGTAAATACAAGATACAGGTCCACAGCAACAAGATGCAACCACAGGGCAGCAAGTGACAGTGAGATGCAAAACCAAATGCAAAAATACAATAAAATGCAAAACTACAAGATTTGAAACTGCAAGATGAAAAGTACAAAAACAAGATGCAAAACTACAATAGGATGCAAAACAACAAGATGAAAGGACAAAAACAAGATGCAAAACTACAAGAAGATGCAAACCAAGTGTAAACAGAGCAGCGTATTTACAGAGGTATTTATGACCCGACTGGGATGTAAACAACAACATGATAAACAACAACAACATGATAAACAAGGACTCCACAGAGGATCATGACATCTCCAGACATTCATAAAAGTTCTGTCTTTGTCTAACCTCTCTGTGTTTGAGCTTTCATGTTCAACACTGACAGAGCTGCTGAACAACAACACATGAGGACGAAGAGGAGGAAGGAGGGGGAGGGGGAGGGGGGAGAAGGCGGGAGGCTAGCATGATGGAGAAAACAGCCAAAGACAAAAAAAGATGAATCTGTTGATGTTTGAGCTCTACAGAGAAGAAAAGGAGGAGGAGGAGGGTACAGTAGGCTGGTGATGTCATCAGGCAACGCCCACCTGCAGAGACTATACATGTGGGCATGGTGGCGGTCCGAGTCTCCACAGCGAGGACGTCCCACAGCTGAACAAGTCCTAAGACCCAGTGACGGGACAGGCTTAGTGAAGTTGTCAGCTCCCGGTCGCTCCTCTTCATCTTCACCTCAGCCTCCATCATCATCGTCAGCGTCTCCTGAAGGTCATGGCGGGCTGCGCTCTCCTCCAGGCCCTCTTCCTGCTCCTGGGATGGACGATGCTGCTCAGCGGCACGCCGGCACAGAGGATCAGAGGTGAGAGCCAGACACTGAAGGGTTAACGGCTGCAGGAAAGGTGGAGGAAAATCAGAGAGATTAGAGGAAAGATTCAGGGATAATGGGGGGGGGGGCAGAGATCAACAGGAGATGAAGTTTCCAGTCCAGATTACTGTGGCAGAGGTGATAGGTGTTTTAAAATGGAGGATTTTAAAGGATGATTGCAAAGATTCTCTATGTTCTCAGTAAATGCATGCTGTGTTGAGATGAAGTCAGTGTAGCTTTTCTTCTGCCCTGAAAGCTTCTGAACTCCTCAGATGTCTCTGCATGTAGCCGTGAGGGTGTCAGTGTCGTGTTTTCATGCTGCTGTCTGCAGAGAGGGGAAGCAGACGTGCAGGTTTGGCTGTTGACTCTGCAGAAAATAACATGCATCTTCTTTTGCACGCCATATTTGACTTCGTGGAGACGAATTTGTAGTTTCTGCCTGAAAAGTTTCAGAATTCCTGACAACATTTCTGCATCTTCTTCTGCAGAGTTTTGGATGTAAAGATGCAGCTGTGTGTAGAGAGGGAGCATGCATGTTCAGGTTCAGGTCATTCAAATCCATGCACTTGTTCCTGCAGTCAGAATCTGGATTCTAGAAAGTTCTCCTGAGAATAAGGACCAGCATGCACCCTGTTTTTATTGGATTAAAAGTGAGGGTTCTTCTGTTTCTGCCTGTAAATCTTCCAAACTCCTGCAGAGTTAAAGCTGAGTGAAAGGTGTGAGTGAATGTGCCGAGTCTGCAGAAATGTGGCAGAAGTATCTCAGCAGGATGCCAAACACGTGAATGGACGATAAACATGCAGCTTCTCTGAGGCGTAGAGGTGCAGGTTTCTGGTCTGTTCCGGTCTGCAGAGGTTTCAGACTCATGCATGTGTGCACAGAGGTAGAGCAGAGGAGAAGAGCTGTGGGTAAATGTGCAGATTTTAGAGTTCAGTCTGCAGACGGCGAGAACAAACATGAGAACAAGGACCAACATGCATCCTCCTCTCCGCTGATCCCTGATCCTCACGCCTCCTCTCCTGATGGCGAGGAGCGTTTCTCTGCAGGTTAAACGTGAGCGTGGGAGGAGATGGGGTGGATGTGGGCGCTGTTCTCCATCCTCTCTGATTAGACGCCTCCACGCCTCGTCTCTTTGGCGTTCAGGTGGATCCGGCTGCAGGTGTGCAGGGAGGGGGGGCAGACTTTAGTCCTGATCAGACCTGTGATGGTTCTGTCTCACTGAGCGTTTAAAGTTATGTAAGAACATCAAATCCTGCAGAGCGCCGCGGTGGTCCGATTACCTCAGAGGGCGAGCGACAGCCAAGAACAACAGAGAGAGAGAGGGCCGGGGGGGGCTTCCTCTCAGAGTCAAACTTTAATTGTTGCAGTAAAACTAAAACCACGAGCTCTCTGAGACCGTTTGGAGGTTTTTCCTGTGAAATCCTGATTTAGTGTTTCAGTCTGCAGCTTTGTCCGTCTGTCGTTGTTTGGTTAATAAAGTTTTAGAGGGCGGGACACGCCTGTGAACAGCTGTTCCTCTCATCACCTCCTCGCATCATAAACACATGAAAACACAGCCGGGCCGTCCTGGAGTGGCTCTGAGGAGGCATCGGTCCACCAGGGGGCGGCAGAAACACCACGTGGCTCTCTCTGTCACATGGTCATCTTCGGTCCTTCGTTAGGGGCGGAGCCTGTGGGAGTCAGAGCTGAGAGCCAGCTATTTCCAAACATTGAACATTCCGTCTTCTTCCGTTGATGATGTCATCCTCTGACTGGCTTTAGAATCTTGGGGGAACGTTCCATCCTTGCCTTTAAATGCAGCCCATTCTGGTTGTCATGGCTACTGCTCCGTAGTACCTGAATCTGATTGGTCTAGAGTGTTCACAGCGTGGATACTCAGGTTTTTACGCTGCGTTGTTATTGGCTAACGGCCAATCAGATGTCAGCTGACTTGTATTATTATGGGATGTTGGCTTCAGTCACTAAAGCTAAACACATTCTTCATCCTGCTAGTCTGTCTACAGCGTTAACCATGGTAGCGCCACCTAGTGCTGACACTAGGAAGGACGTGTTCTCAGTCATATCTCAGTGTTTGCTGTGGGCCACATTTGGCCCCCGGGCCACAGTTTGGACACCCCTGCCCTAAATCTACATTAGCCCTATCCAATTGTAGTGAGAAAAATGAGTCAAATCCTCAACTCTGATTGGTTGGATGTGTTTTTGATTCAGGTCTTTGCTGATCTAAAAGGCCGCCATCTTCCCCCTACATACCTGAACCATCTCTTCTTCTTCTTCTCCTGTTTTTTTCCAGTACGTCGTCAGAACATGAAGGTGCGGATCAACGCCACCGGCGACACCATCGTCATGAAGTTTGTGCGTCCGAGTCCTGACGTGAAGCTGGAAGGTTACGTTCTGGGTTACGGCAGCAGCATGTTCTCCAAACAGTTCATCCCTCTGCCGGAGAACGGAGAACAGTACGAGACGGAGCTGGGTAAGACGTCCATCAGGCCTCTAGGTCATCACAGACGTGGTTCTAGTGTCTGATTTTATGATCTTTAGCTGGGTAAGACGTCCATCAGGCCTCTAGGTCATCACAGGCGTGGTTCTAGTGTCTGATTTTATGATCTTTAGCTGGGTAAGACGTCCATCAGGCCTCTAGGTCATCACAGACGTGGTTCTAGTGTCTGATTTTATGATCTTTATTAAATGTCTATGTTGTACAGCTGGTTTAAAGTTGTTCTGATGTCAGCAGTGTCCTCTCTGGGCTTCTGTAGTTCTCAGTAAACAATGGCTGTCCCAAACCTCCTCCTAGCAGACTGGTTCATTAAAGACGGACTCATCAGAACAACCTGGATCCCAACCAGGCTCTGAGAACACCCACTACTCCATACTAGACCAGATGAACCCAGAAGAAAGACCCCAACATCCCCAGCTTCACCAACATTCCAACCTTTTCCCCTGATGATGTTATCCTTTAAGGTCTTTGATAGATTACAGAGGTGATGTCATCAACTCTCTAAAACATTCCATTCCGCTATAAAATATTCCATTCCTCCTCCTCTACTTTTTTCTTTTGAAGATGATGTCATCAGAGCTTATAAAACATTCCATTCTCTCCTGTGAAGATGATGTCATCAGAGCTTCTAAAACATTCCATTCTTTCCTTTGAAGATGATGTCATCAGAGCTTCTAAAACATTCCATTCTTTCCTGTGAAGATGATGTCATCAGAGCTTCTAAAACATTCCATTCTTTCCTGTGAAGATGATGTCATCAGAGCTTATAAAACATTCCATCCTTCCCCAGTGTTCAGACCTCTGTTGTAGTAATATGAATGTAATCAGAGAAATGTTAAACCTCTCTCAGCGTGCGTGTTTAGAGTCGCTGCAGTGCATTGTGGGATACTCTGATGGAGTCCATCCCTAGCTGAGCTCCTCTGCTCTGATGATTGATGTCTGAGGCTGCAGCAGCTGTTAGTCTGGGTTTCTCTGAGGCTCCTTCCTGCTGCTCCAGGTCCAGTCTTCCTGCTGCTCCAGGTCCAGTCTTCCTGGTGCTCCAGGTCCAGTCTTCCTGCTGCTCCAGGTCCAGTCTTCCTGCTGCTCCAGGTCCAGTCTTCCTGCTGCTCCAGGTCCAGTCTTCCTGCTGCTCCAGGTCCAGTCTTCCTCCCTGGATGTGAAAGCTCCGTGTCTAACTGTCTGATTCGTGTCTAACCGGCTGACTCGTGGGAAAGTGTTCCTCCCCGTCTGTGGGGAAAGGTCTGAACATGAGAACGTGTGAGAGCCCAGTAGGTGGCTCCCATCCTTGTTCTGAAGCCGGGCCAAAAACCTGATCCCAGCAGTCAGCTCCAGGACGTCCCGATTAAAGGAGCGTAGTAGAGCCTGCTGAGAGCCGTCCGTCATCGCTGGGCTGTTCTCTGACTTTAAACTGAATTATTTTACCATGTTTGATCCTGTAACGTCGATAAATCCAGATCAGGTCTGTCCTGGTGCTGGTTCAGTCTCTGTCAGTCAGACGTGGAGGTGGTAAGGCCGCCGTGGTTAAACCAAACCCAGATGCTCCTCTCATTTCTCCAAACCCTGAGGCTGTTGGGGGGGGGGGGTTCTGTGGGTTCTTAGAGCCTTCATGTGGTGTTTACCTTCCTGTTAGAGAAACCATCCATCATCCAGAATCCACCACACTGTTGACTCTCCAGATCCTCCTCTGGGTCTGAGGTTTGGTTTATTCAGCCCCAGGAGAGTCCATGATCCTGTGTGGGACTGACCCGGGTTATTCTATGTTTTATTAGACCACACCCCCTTCTACCTGTCTGATAGCACAGAGACTGGATAGATGGTTCCTGGTTTAGTTTACGGATCAGAAGATCCGTGTCCTTCAGACCAAGTCTGAGCGTGTAATCCAGGAACCTCTGAGGTTTATCCTAAAGCCTGGAGGGGGTTTCCAGGAACGTGGATCTGAAGTCAGACAGAGAAAAAGCTCTCAGGTGTGTTTAACCTGCCGACCTCAGTGACAAACGGAGCTGATGAATGTTCCAGAACCAACAAACAGAGGCGCTAAAAGGCGCTGACTTAAAGACTAAAGCTCGCTCCTACGGGACATCGGGGTGATTGATGAGGTCAGGAGGGGAAGGAGGGGGGCGGGGCAAGTCCTCACCTGTCCCTGTTTGAAGCTTTAAAGAAGAAGAATGAAACTGTAGTGTTTCCATGATTCTCCTAAACATGAACCCTGACAGGACTGCAGGACCAGAACCAGAGTCCTGAGTCTGAGCCAGTGCTCAGAGAGGGACTGCAGGACCAGAACCAGAGTCCTGAGTCTGAGCAAGTGCTCAGAGAGGGACTGCAGGACCAGAACCAGAGTCCTGAGTCTGAGCCAGTGCTCAGAGAGAACCCTGAGCCTGTTAGTGTCACTGAGATTATCAGGAGCAGCTGTGAGTCTGTTTACACTCAGACATCTCTGTTTGGGCCTGCCATGACATCATCATCATGGCCGCCAACCCACAACCAGGTGAAACATTCCTCATGTCCCTGACTCTGCTGTGGCATCTGGTTTACATGGACAGTGTGTTTACATGCTAACGTACACGGTGTGTTTACATGCTGCTATGCTAACGTACACGGTGTGTTTACATGCTGCTATGCTAACGTACACGGTGTGTTTACATGCTGCTATGCTAACGTACACGGTGTGTTTACATGCTAACGTACACGGTGTGTTTACATGCTGCTATGCTAACGTAAACGGTGTGTTTACATGCTAACGTACACGGTGTGTTTACATGCTGCTATGCTAACGTACACGGTGTGTTTACATGCTGCTATGCTAACGTACACGGTGTGTTTACATGCTGCTATGCTAACGTACACGGTGTGTTTACATGCTAACGTACACGGTGTGTTTACATGCTGCTATGCTAACGTACACGGTGTGTTTACATGCTGCTATGCTAACGTACACGGTGTGTTTACATGCTAACGTACACGGTGTGTTTACATGCTGGTATGTTAACGTACACGGTGTGTTTACATGCTGCTATGCTAACGTACACGGTGTGTTTACATGCTAACGTACACGGTGTGTTTACATGCTGGTATGTTAACGTACACGGTGTGTTTACATGCTAACGTACACGGTGTGTTTACATGCTGGTATGTTAACGTACACGGTGTGTTTACATGCTAGTATGTTAACATACACGGTGTGTTTACATGCTGGTATGTTAACGTACACGGTGTGTTTACATGCTAACGTACACGGTGTGTTTACATGCTGGTATGTTAACGTACACGGTGTGTTTACATGCTAACGTACACGGTGTGTTTACATGCTGGTATGTTAACGTACACGGTGTGTTTACATGCTAACGTACACGGTGTGTTTACATGCTGGTATGTTAATGTACACGGTGTGTTTACATGCTAGTATGTTAACATACACGGTGTGTTTACATGCTAGTATGCTAACGTACACGGTGTGTTTACATGCTAACGTACACGGTGTGTTTACATGCTGGTATGTTAACGTACTCGGTGTGTTTACATGCTGGTATGTTAACGTACACGGTGTGTTTACATGCTAACGTACATGGTGTGTTTACATGCTGGTATGTTAATGTACACGGTGTGTTTACATGCTGGTATGTTAACGTACACGGTGTGTTTACATGCTAACGTACACGGTGTGTTTACATGCTGCTATGCTAACGTAAACGGTGTGTTTACATGCTAGTATGTTAACATACACGGTGTGTTTACATGCTGCTATGCTAACGTACCAGGTGTGTTTACATGCTTGTATGTTAACGTATCAGGTGTGTTTACATGCTGGTATGTTAACATACACGGTGTGTTTACATGCTAGTATGCTAACATACACGGTGTGTTTACATGCTAGTATGCTAACGTACACGGTGTGTTTACATGCTAGTATGTTAACATACACAGTGTGTTTACATGCTAGTATGTTAACGTACAGGGTGTGTTTACATGCTAGTATGTTAACATACACGGTGTGTTTACATGCTAGTATGCTAACGTACACGGTGTGTTTACATGCTAGTATGTTAACATACACAGTGTGTTTACATGCTAGTATGTTAACGTACAGGGTGTGTTTACATGCTAGTTTGTTAACATACACGGTGTGTTTACATGCTGGTATGTTAACGTACATGGTGTGTTTACATGCAGGTATGTTAACGTACACGGTGTGTTTACATGCTGGTATGTTAACGTACATGGTGTGTTTACATGCAGGTATGTTAACGTACACGGTGTGTTTACATGCTAGTATGTTAACATACACGGTGTGTTTACATGCTGGTATGTTAACGTACATGGTGTGTTTACATGCAGGTATGTTAACGTACACGGTGTGTTTACATGCTGGTATGTTAACGTACATGGTGTGTTTACATGCTGGTATGTTAACGTACATGGTGTGTTTACATGCCGGTATGTTAACGTACACGGTGTGTTTACATGCTGGTATGTTAACGTACATGGTGTGTTTACATGCTGGTATGTTAACGTACACGGTGTGTTTACATGCTGGTATGTTAACGTACATGCACAGTACATTAAAGTGGTCCTCAGCCTCATGACCATAACATTGATCTGCTGAAAACGTGTTTTTAAATCTTTTTATGTTTTTGTTTAAGTTCCACAGTCAGACAGCGCCATGATAACACCAGCCTAACTGAAACAACTAAATCAACTCTGTGACAAAACCTCTGATAGACCCGGTGTAATATCCATGCCAGACCTGTAGGGGGAGCTGTCTCTGTGTAATTAAACAACACTGGAAACTCGCATCCTCTTCCTCCTACAGAGCGGTGAGGTTTAAACGTCTAAAACGGCTGAAAAGGGTTTAGAGGACGGAATGTTTCTAAACTGTGATTACATCATCTTCATAGACAGAGAACGGATTGTTTTATAATCCTTGATGACATCTTCAAAGAATGGAATGTTTTATAATCCTTGATGACATCTTCAAAGAATGGAATGTTTTATAATCCTTGATGACATCTTCAAAGAACGGAATGTTTTATAATCCTTGATGACATCTTCAAAGAACGGATTGTTTTATAATCCTTGATGACATCTTCAAAGAATGGAATGTTTTATAATCCTTGATGACATCTTCAAAGAACGGAATGTTTTATAATCCTTGATGACATCTTCAAAGAACGGAATGTTTTATAATCCTTGATGACATCTTCAAAGAACGGATTGTTTTATAATCCTTGATGACATCTTCAAAGAATGGAATGTTTTATAATCCTTGATGACATCTTCAAAGAACGGAATGTTTTATAATCCTTGATGACATCTTCAAAGAACGGAATGTTTTATAATCCTTGATGACATCTTCAAAGAACGGAATGTTTTATAATCCTTGATGACATCTTCAAAGAACGGATTGTTTTATAATCCTTGATGACATCTTCAGAGAACGGAATGTTTTATAATCCTTGATGACATCTTCAAAGAACGGAATGTTTTATAATCCTTGATGACATCTTCAAAGAACGGAATGTTTTATAATCCTTGATGACATCTTCAAAGAACGGAATGTTTTATAATCCTTGATGACATCTTCAAAGAACGGAATGTTTTATAATCCTTGATGACATCTTCAAAGAACGGAATGTTTTATAATCCTTGATGACATCTTCAAAGAACGGAATGTTTTATAATCCTTGATGACATCTTCAAAGAACGGATTGTTTTATAATCCTTGATGACATCTTCAAAGAAAGGAATGTTTTATAATCCTTGATGACATCTTCAAAGAAAGGAATGTTTTATAATCCTTGATGACATCTTCAAAGAACGGAATGTTTTATAATCCTTGATGACATCTTCAAAGAATGGAATGTTTTGTAATCCTTGATGACATCTTCAAATAACGGAATGTCTTATAATCTTGGTTATTGTCCAAGACAGAATGGAATGTTTGTGAAGTTATGGATGTTTGGGGCCTTTTTCTTTATATTTCGGTAAAAAGTAGGCCATAGTTCACAATTTTAGTTAAAGTGGGTGGAGCCAGTAAGGAATTTCTATCACTGACGGTCAACCTGAGAGGAGAGATTGTTGGTAAATGGTCGTTACTCTACATGGAGTGACCAATCATCAATCAGTATTGGTAATCAGCTGTTCTTTAAACATCGTATTGATTATTGATTATTGATTATCTCCATCTCATCGTCCAATCATCTGTAACATTGTATTGATTATTGATTATCTCCATCTCATCGTCCAATCATCTGTAACATCGTATTGATTATTGATTATTGATTATCTCCATCTCATCATCCAATCATCTGTAACATTGTATTGATTATTGATTATCTCCATCTCATGGTCCAATCATCTGTAACATCGTATTGATTATTGATTATCTCCATCTCATGGTCCAATCATCTGTAACATCGTATTGATTATTGATTATCTCCATCTCATGGTCCGATCATCTGTAACATCGTATTGATTATTGATTATCTCCATCTCATGGTCTGATCATCTGTAACATCGTATTGATTATTGATTATCTCCATCTCATCGTCCGATCATCTGTAACATCGTATTGATTATTGATTATCTCCATCTCATCGTCCGATCATCTGTAACATCGTATTGATTATTGATTATCTCCATCTCATGGTCCAATCATCTGTAACATCGTATTGATTATTGATTATCTCCATCTCATGGTCCAATCATCTGTAACATCGTATTGATTATTGATTATCTCCATCTCATGGTCCAATCATCTGTAACATCGTATTGATTATTGATTATCTCCATCTCATGGTCCAATCATCTGTAACATCGTATTGATTATTGATTATCTCCATCTCATGGTCCAATCATCTGTAACATCGTATTGATTATTGATTATCTCCATCTCATGGTCCAATCATCTGTAACATCGTATTGATTATTGATTATCTCCATCTCATCGTCTGATCATGGCTCTGTCTGTTGTTCCAGACGCTGAGCCAAAGTACCTGGTAGCGGTCCAGCCAATCCCGGTTAACGATGTGAAGAAACACTGCACAGGTACGCATGCTGATGCTAGGCTAGGTTTGAAAAGCTGCTCACACTGACAGGAGGTCTCACTCTGCTCTGTTTTTCTCTCCCCAGGTAAAGTGAACCTGGAGAAGCCGCTCCACCTGGTGATCGGCTCAGTCAGCCCGACCGCCGTGCTGCTGTCCTGGGGAAACTACCTGAAGACGCCGTACGAGGGGGACATCCTGAACGAGTGTCTGGAGGACGGGTGAGAGCGAGACTTCAGTCTGGATGATCGGAAATTTGAGAAAGATGATGTTTAAAAAAACAGGAGCTACCAAATATTAGCCGCTGGCTCTCCTGGTGCTTTTGCTGCCCCTAGTGGTCACGCATCCTCAGCCCGCACTGAGGATAGTCCCTGTGTTTTCTCAGGTTCTACACCATCCGCTACAGAGAGAGGAACAGGAACTGGATCTACCAGACCTGCCCGACCAGCGACACGGTCGTCGACAACCTCAAACCCAACACGCCGTACGAGTTTGGCGTCCGCTCCAACAAGGACGACCGCAGCGGCATGTGGAGCAAACCGGTCATCCACAACACCAACATGGGCAGTAAGGAAGCGTTTCAGTGTTTCACTTAGTCACATGACTGCTCAGAGCCGTGACATCACCGTAGTTTACCTACTCAGAGGGTTTTAATGCTTTTCTGATCCTCAGGAGGGCGAGGAAGCGTCTAAAGATCAAACCACAGCTTCACCATAACAGCATGTTCACATTTTTAACCTTCATTCTTTCATTTGACAGATAAAAATGCACAGAAGCCCTTCAAGCTGAGAAATCCTCTGGCCAAGCCTCTGGTGAGTCTCCTTCAGCCTGCAGACCTCAGAAACCCACCAATGCTTTAGTTCGCCATGAAACAGGAAGTAGGTTTCAGTCCTGAAACGCTGGTAGAGGAGTGAATCTTGACAGCGTGGATTAACGTTTGTAGATGTTAGCTGCCTTCCTTTTATTTATTTATTTGTATGATCAGAGATTATGGAGCACAGTCAGACCAAAGATCCCAGATTAAACCTGCAGACAGGCTGTAGGCAGGATGAGGCTCTGACCACACCGCTCTAAGGCGGTCCTGTCCCGTTGAGAGTCTTTGATCTGGATCCAGCTCCCCTCTATCCTCCGGCGGCGCTCGCGTCTCTGTTTGACTCCCGTTTTAAAATAAAAGCGTGCTCTGAACATGACTTCATCCGTGTCCGTCATGTTCGGGCTCCCGGGAGCCCTGCAGCACATGTATGTTCAGTCAAACATGCGTGTGGTATGACGTCGCCCTCCCAGCAGAAGCTTGTGTTTGCTCTCCCCTCTGAGGGGTCAAAGGTCGAGTCATGTTCAGGTCTCAGTGAGATCTTAAACACACTTCCTGTCTGCCTTTATCACCTCCAGGCTGGTTTCATGAGCTCACGCTGTTTAGGCTCTGGTCCATGAGAGCTACGGGAGCCCAAAGGGGCCAGTGTTCAAAAACTGAACCCTTTATGAAGCTTCATGATGGTTGGGAAAGGCTGGGATAGAAGTCTGATTGTTAGCTCTCTGATTTTAACATTTAATACAACATTATACAACATTACAACATTATTTTATAGTTCACCATCAGGATCTCAGTCAGATTTTCATATGAAACAATGACAGAGTAGTTTCTAAGCTTCTTTAATGGAGGACATCATCTTCAAGGATGGAATGTTCCCTAGACATTTAAATGACAGCATCAAAGGCAAGGATGGAATGATATCTAGACATTTAAACGATGGCATCAAAGTCAAGAATGGAATGTTCTGTAGACCTTAAAATAAAAGCATCAAAGGCAAGGATGGAATGTTCTGTAGACATTTAAATGACAGCATCAAAGGCAAGGATGGAATTTTCTGTAGACGTTAAATGACAGCATCAAAGGCAAGGATGGAATGTTCCCTAGACATTTAAATGACAGCATGAAAGGCAAGGATGGAATGTTCCCTAGACATTTAAACAATAGCATCATAGGCAAGGATGGAATGTTCTGTTGACGTTAAATGACAGCATCAAAGGCGAGGATGGAATGATATCTAGACATTTAAACGATGGCATCAAAGTCAAGAATGGAATGTTCTGTAGACCTTAAAATAAAAGCATCAAGGGCAAGGATGGAATGTTCTGTAGACATTTTAACCATAGCATCAAAGGCAAGGATGCAATGTTCTCTAGACATCTAAATGACAGCATCAAAGGCGAGGATGGAATGATATCTAGACATTTAAATGATAGCATCAAAGGCAAGAGTGGAATGTTCTGTAGACCTTAAAATAAAAGCATCAAAGGCAAGGATGGAATGTTCTGTAGACCTTAAAATAAAAGCATCAAAGGCAAGGATGGAATGTTCTGTAGACCTTAAAATAAAAGTATCAAAGACAAGGATGGAATGTTCTGTAGACATTTAAATGATAGCATCAAAGGCAAGGATAAAATGATCTTTAGACATTTTAATGATATCATCGAAGGCAAGCATGGAATGTTCTGTGGACATTTAAATAATAGCATCAAGGGGCAAATCATCATCCATAGGCTTTAAAGGACAACATTATTAAAGGCAAGGATGGAATGGTCCATAGGCTTTAAAGGACAACATAATTAAAGGAAAAGATAGAATCATCTATAGGCTTTACAGGACAACATTATTAAATGCAAGGATGGAATGGTCCATAGACTTTAAAGGACACCATTATTCAAGGCAAGGATGAATGATCCATAGGCTTTAAAGGACAACATAATTAAAGGCAAGAATGGAATGATCCATAGGCTTTAAAGGACAACATTATCAACGGCAAGGATGGAATGATCCATAGGCTTTCCAGGACAACATTATTAAAGGCAAGAATGGAATGATCCATAGGCTTTACAGGACAACATTATTTAAGGCAAGGATGGAATGATCCATAGGCTTTAAAAGACAACATTATCAAAGGCAAGGATGGAATAATCCATAGGCTTTAAAGGACAACATAATTAAATGCAAGGATGAATGATCCATAGTTTTTAAAGAATAACATAATTAAATGCAAGGATGGAATGATCCATAGGCTTTAAAGTACAACATTTTAAAAGGCAACCATAGAAGGATCCATAGGTTTTACAGTACAGCATTTAAAAGGCAAGGATGGAATAGTCCATAGGCTTTAAATGACAACATAATTAAATGCAAGGATGAATGATCCATAGGCTTTAAATGACAATATTATTAAAGGCAAGGATGGAATGATCCATAGGCTTTAAAGGACAACATCATTAAATGCAAGGATGGATTGATCCATAGGTTTTAAAGGACAACATTATTAAAGGCAAGGATGGAATGGTCCATAGGTTTTAAAGGAAAAAAAAATTAAAGGCAAGGATGGAATGGTCCATAGGCTTTAAAGGACAATATAATTAAATGCAAGGATGGAATGATCCATAGGCTTTAAAGGACAACATTATTAACATTATCAACATTATCCTTGCCATTGATAAAGCTGTCCTTTACAGCCTTTGGATGATGATTGGCCCCTTGATGCTATTATTTAAATGTCCACAGAACATTCCATCCTTGCCTTTGATGCTATCATTTCAATGTCTGCAGAACATTCCATCCTTGCCTTTGATGCTATCTTTTAAATGTCTACAGAACATTCCATCCTTGCCTTTGATGCTTTTGTTTTAAGGTCTACAGAACATTCCATTCTTGGCTTTGATGCTATCTTTTAAATGTCTAGATATCATTCCATCCTTGCCATTGATGCTGTCATTTAGATGTCTAGAGAACATTGCACCCTTGCCTTTGATGCTATGGTTTAAATGTCTACAGAACATTCCATCCTTGCCTTTGATGCTATCATGTAAATGTCTACAGAACATTCCATCCTTTCCTTTGATGCTGTCATTTAAGGTCTAGCGAACATTCCATCCGTATCTTTGATGCTGTCAATTAAAGGTCTACAGAACATTCCATCCTTGACTTTGGTGCTATGGTTTAAATGTCTAGAGAACATTCCATCCTTGCCTTTGATGCTGTCATTTAAGGTCTAGCGAACATTCCATCCGTATCTTTGATGCTGTCAATTAAAGGTCTACAGAACATTCCATCCTTGACTTTGGTGCTATGGTTTAAATGTCTAGAGAACATCCCATTCTTGCCTTTGATGCTATAGTTTAAATGTCTAGGGAACATTTCATCCTTGCCTTTCATGCTGTCATTTAAATGTCTAGGGAACATTCCATCCTTGCCTTTGATGCTGTCATTTAACGTCTACAGAACATTCCATCCTTGCCTTTGATGCTATAGTTTAAATGTCTAGGGAACATTCCATCCTTGCCTTTGATGCTGTCATTTAACGTCTACAGAACATTCCATCCTTGCCTTTGATGCTGTCATTTAAATGTCTACAGAACATTCCACCCTTGCCTTTGATGCTTTTATTTTAAGGTCTACAGAACATTCCATTCTTGACTTGGATGCTATTGTTTAAATGTCTAGATATCATTCCATCCTTGCCTTTGATGCTGTCATTCAAATGTCTACAGAACATTCCATCCTTGAAGATGGATGGAATGATCCATAGGCTTTAAAGGACAACATAATTAAAGGCAAGAATGAATGATCCATAGGTTTTAAAGGAAAACATTATTAAAGGCAAGGATGGAATGGTCCATAGGCTTTAAAGGACAACATCATTAAAGGCAAGGATGGAATGATCCATAGGCTTCAAAGGACAACATAATTAAATGCAAGGATGGAATGATCAATAGGCTTTAAAGGACAACATATGAAATGCAAGGATGGAATGGTCCGTAGGCTTTAAAGGACAACATTATTAAAGGCAAGAATGAATGATCCATAGGTTTTAAAGGACAACATTATTAAAGGCAAGGATGGAATGATCCATAGGCTTTAAAGGACAACATCATTAAAGGCAAGAATGGAATGATCCATAGGCTTCAAAGGACAACATTATTAAAGGCAAGGATGGAATGATCCATAGGCTTTAAAGGACAACATTATTAAAGGCAGGGCTGTAATGTTTTATAGACTGTAAAGGCTGATATATGATATCAGAGGATGGCGTGTTTGTGAAGCAGGGATGTTGGGGCTTTTTTCCTTTAACCAAACATCAGGCCATATTTGGGACTCTCAATCAAAACGAGAACAAAAGATGGCATTTAAAGACATGCTGCTAAGCTCCGCCCCTCTCTGCTCCTATTTTAGCTCCTGAAGCTAAAAACCATGAACTGAATGGAAATGTTAAGCCATAATGTTAGGTCTGATTGGATGTTTGTCTCTGCAGCAGTGCATTCTGGGAGCTGTAGTCCTAACCCGTGTGGTGTTGTTTGTCTTTCAGAAACCTCTGGGCCCTCACGCTCTGTTCCCTCCTCGTATCGGTGAGTTTTAACCTCCTCTCTGAGCGTCTCTGAGCGTGTTCAGACAGCGCCACGCTGACAGGAATCTGGCTAACGCTCAGGTGTAATCCTCCTCCACCTGTTTTCATCACAATAAAGACAGAATAAAGGCGGCAGCACAAGTTCAGACCGGTCTGAGCCGGGAAGCTCCTAGAAACATCAGAGACACCGAGGTCAGGACAGGAGAAAGCATTAGAGAAGAGAAGAGCCTTTAGAGGCGTTCAATCATCAATAGATTTCCTTATTGATCTAGAAAACAGCTGATCATACGTCCAGATATTCAGGTTAACACATACCCTCTATCAGTGTGCCCCTCTATTAGAAGGATTACAGCAAATCTACTTCCTGTTTAGTGGCGACTCATCCTCCATGTTTGTGTTTTATCTCCGCAGCTCTGCACAACCGGACCCGCCTCCCTCTGCTTAAGAACCCCGCCTTCCCTGGAGCTCCTCGCACCTCTTTCGGTGATTATCACTTCCTCTTTACTCCACAAAAACACTGTCACTTCCTGTGCATACTCTCAGACGCTGCACAAGGTCACAACCACGTCTGAGCACTGCTGGGACGGTCCCGTGGAAGCGGGCCTATCAGTTAGAGTACATGGGTGTGGCTCCATCTCTGAGATTAACCACAGTTCTGGTTCTGGTCCTGCCTCTTCACTGGGACCATCCAGTCCGTGTTCCTCTTTCCCCTCTTGGTTTCCTCTAAATAACCCCTGTTATCCCCCACAGCGCCCCCTGGAGGCCACCAGGACACTGCCGAGCCTAGCGCCCCCCGTGTTTCTCTCGGTAAACTCCAACTTCCTGTCGTTAAACAGCAGCTTCATTCGCAGCCTGTTTACCTGCTTCAGCTGAGCACCTGGGAGGGGGCGGGGTCTGAGACGTGCAGCTGTTGTGATTGGCTGCATGTTAGCATGTTTTGAGCCTCATAAGACGGTCAGGTGATACGAGTAAGTTCAGTCTGCCCCGCCCACTGAGTGCAGCCACCGCTGTTTTTTTTTTTTTTTTTTTTTTTTTTATCACACTGCTGAAGGTCATGTGACTCCACGGACGCTGCGCTCATGCATCTGAAGCGTTGACTTTTCCTCCTCTTCCTCCTCTTCCTCCTCCCTCTGATTCTTCCTCTGTCTGCTTTCTGATGTCGCTGCGATGTCCAGCAGTCTGCATGATGAGGTCAGCATGGCGGTCCGTTCAGACGCAGACGTTGTCAGATTTCCCGCCAGGGAGAGACGACACAAGTCGATCTGCAGAACAAATCTCCTCCTCCTCTCCTCCTCTCCTCCTCCTCTACCTCCTCATCCTCCTCTCCTCCTCCTCCTCTTCCTCTTCCTCCTCCTCTTCTCCTCCTCTCCACCTCCTACTCTTCTCCTCCTCGACTCCTCCTCCCCTTCTCCTCCTCTCCTCCTCCTCTACCTCCTCATCCTCCTCTCCTCCTCCTCCTCTTCCTCTTCCTCCTCCTCTTCTCCTCCTCTCCTCCTCCTCCTCTTCTCCTCCTCTTCTCCTCCTCCCCTTCTCCTCCTCTCCTCCTCCTCCCCTTCTCCTCTCCTTCTCCTCCTCTCCTCCTCCTCGACCTCCTCATCCTCCTCTCCTCCTCCTCCTCTTCCTCTTCCTCCTCCTCTTCTCCTCCTCTCCTCCTCTCCTCCTCCTCCTCTTCTCCTCCTCTCCTCCTCCTCCTCTTCTCCTCCTCTTCTCCTCCCCCCCTTCTCCTCCTCTCCTCCTCCTCCCCTCCTCCTCCTCCTCCTCTCCATCTCCTCCTCCTCCCCTTCTCCTCTCCTTCTCCTCCTCTCCTCCTCCTCTACCTCCTCATCCTCCTCTCCTCCCCCTCTTCTCCTCCTCTCCTCCTCCTCCTCTTCTCCTCCTCTTCTCCTCCTCCCCTTCTCCTCCCCTCCTCCTCCTCCTCCTCCTCTCCATCTCCTCCTCCTCCCCTCTCCTCCTCCTCTCCTCCTCTCCTCCTCCTCTACCTCCTCATCCTCCTCTCCTCCCCCTCTCCTCCTCTCCTCCTCCTCTCCTCCTCATCCTCCTCTCCTCCTCTTCTCCTCCTCCTCGCCTCCTCCTCCTCTTCTCCTCCTCTCCTCCTCCTCCCCGTCTCCTCCTCTCCTCCTCCTCCTCTCCTCCTCCTCTACCTCCTCATCCTCCTCTCCTCCCCCTCTCCTCCTCCTCCTCTTCTCCTCCTCTCTTCCCCCTCCTCTCCTCTTCCTCCTCCTCTTCTCCTCTTCCTCCCCCCCACCTCTCCCCTCCTCTCCTCCTCCTCCTCCTCCTCCTCCTGTCCTCTTCCTCCGCCTCTCTTCCCCCTCCTCTCCTCTTCCTCCTCCTCTTCTCCTCTTCCTCCCCTCCACCTCTCCTCCTCTCCTCCTCCTCTTCTCCTCCTCTCCTCCTCCTCCTCCTCCTCCTCCTCCTCTCCTCTCCTCCTCCTCCCCTTCTCCTCCTCCTTCTCCTCCTCTCCTCCTCCTCTACCTCCTCATCCTCCTCTCCTCCCCTCTCCTCCTCCCTCTCCTCCTCCTCCTCCTCCTGTCCTCTTCCTCTGCCTCTCCCTCCTCTCCTCTTCCTCCTCCTCTTCTCCTCTTCCTCTTCCTCCCCTCCACCTCTCCCCTCCTCTCCCTCCTCTTCTCCTCCTCCTCCTCCTCTCCTCTTCCTCCCCCACAACCACACCCCACCCCTACTCCGCCGCACCACATCCACCTCTTCACCTCTCCACCTCCTCCTCCTCTCTTCTCTTCCCTCCTCCTCCTCCCTTCTCCTCTCCTCCTCCCCCTCCTCCTCCTCCTCCTCTCTCTTCCCCCTCCTCCTCCTCCTCCTCCTCCTCTCCTCTTCCTCCCCTCCACCTCTCCCCTCCTCTTCCTCCTCCTCCTTCTCATCCTCTCTCCTCATCCTCCTCTTCACCTCTCCTCCTCCTCCTCCTCTTCTCCTCTTCCTCCTCTCCTACTCCCCTTCTCCTCTCCTCTTCCCCCCCTCCTCCTCCTCTCCTCTTCTCCTCTTCCTCCCCCTCCACCTCTCCCTCCTCTCCTCCTCCTCCTCCTCTTCTCCTCCTCCTCCTCCTCTCCTCTTCCTCCCCTCCACCTCTCCTCCTCTCCTCCTCCTCCTCCTCCTCTTCCTCCCTCTCCTCATCTTCCTCCTCTCTCTCCTCCTCTTCCTCCTCCTCCTTCTCCTCCTCGTCTGGTCTTCCTCCTGGTGACCTCTCCTCCTCCTCCTCCTCTTCTCCTCTTCCTCCTCTCCTCCTCCCCTTCTCTTCTCCTCTTCCCCCCTCCTCCTCCTCCCCTCCTCGTCCTCCTCCTCCTCTCCTCCCCCTCTCCTACTCCTCCTCTCCTCCTCCTCCTCCTCCTCCTCTCCTCTTCCTCCCCTCCACCTCTCCCCTCCTCCTTCTCATCCTCCTCTCCTCATCCTCCTCTTCACCTCTCCTCCTCCTCCTCCTCTTCTCCTCTTCCTCCTCTCCTCCTCCCCTTCTCTTCTCCTCTTCCCCCTCCTCCTCCTCCTCTCCTCCCCTCCTCCTCCTCCTCCTCTTCCTCCCCCTCCTCCTCCTGCTTCACCAGGATGAAGTCTTCAGACTTCAGACTGCGTGGATGATGGAGCAGAACTGATCACTGGACGTCTGTTTGATGGTTAAAAAAAAAGGCGGGGTCATGTCACATGGTTATGTCAGGAATCTCCATGGAAACTGAAGGTTTAAAGTCATTGATGGTTTCAGTCATTGAAATAACTTCTTTGACCCCTGCGCCTCCATAAATGTTTTTTAGATGAATCAAAGATGGACGTCTGGTGAGTCAAACCCAGTAATCCTGGACCATGAACCTTCACTCAGACCCAGTGATCAGTTTTCCCATGATCCCCGTCCCTCTCTCTCCTCTCTCGCCCAGACGGAGAAAGCTCTTTTAGAAACGACTCGGTGAAAGCGTCGGATCCTCGTCCTGCCCTCCCCTCTCTCCTGGCCACCACGGTCCCTCCTGCAGACACCACAGTCTCCCCCCTCCTAACACTGACCTCCATGGTCCACCCTTGGCAGAGACAGACTACTAAGGCACCTACTAATGTACCTGAGAAGACCTTTAACCCTGCTGGTAATTCAACCTTCAGACTTCTTTTTACACCAACGGACATTAACATGTTCCTCCTCACAGGGAGACCCATTCATCACAGCACTTTATAGGGCTGTAAACCTTCCTACAGACAGGAAGGTTTATGCCAAAGAACAGGAAGGTTTATGCCAAAGAACAGAAAGGTTTATGCCAAAGTACAGGAAGGTTTATGCCAAAGAACAGGAAGGTTTATGCCAAAGAACAGGAAGGTTTATGCCAAAGAACAGGAAGGTTTATGCCAAAGAACAGGAAGGTTTATGCCAAAGATCAGGAGGGTTTATGCCAAAGAACAGGAAGGTTTATGCCAAAGAACAGGAAGGTTTATGCTAAAGAACAGGAAGGTTTATGCCAAAGAACAGGAGGGTTTATGTCAAAGAACAGGAAGGTTTATGCTAAAAAACAGGAGGGTTTATGCCAAGGAACAGGAAGGTTTATGCCAAAAAACAGGAAGGTTTATGCCAAAGAACAGGAGGGTTTATACCAAGGAACAGGAAGGTTTATGCCAAAGAACAGGAAGGTTTATGCCAAAGAACAGGAGGGTTTATGCCAAAGAACAGGAAGGTTTATGCCAAAGAACAGGAGGGTTTATACCAAGGAACAGGAAGGTTTATGCCAAAAAACAGGAAGGTTTATGCCAAAGAACAGGAGGGTTTATGCCAAAGAACAGGAATGTTTATGCCAAAGAACAGGAAGTTTCATGCCAAAGAACAGGAAGGTTTATGCCAAAGAACAGGAGGGTTTATGCCAAAGAACAGGAAGGTTTATGCTAAAAATCAGCAGGGTTTATGCCAAAGAACAGGAAGGTTTATGCCAAAAAACAGGAGGGTTTATGTCAAAGAACAGGAAGGTTTATGCCAAAAAACAGGAGGGTTTATGCCAAAGAACAGGAAGGTTTATGCCAAAAAACAGGAGGGTTTATGCCAAAGAACAGGAAGGTTTATGCCAAAGAACAGGAAGGTTTATGCGAAGGAACAGGAAGGTTTATGCTAAAGAACAGGAAGGTTTATGCCAAAGAACAGGAGGGTTTATGCCAAAGAACAGGAAGGTTAATGCCAAAGAACAGGAAGGTTTATGCCAAAGAACAGGAGGGTTTATGCCAAAGAACAGGAAGGTTTATGCTAAAAATCAGCAGGGTTTATGCCAAAGAACAGGAAGGTTTATGCCAAAGAACAGGAGGGTTTATGCTAAAAAACAGGAGGGTTTATGCCAAAGAACAGGAAGTTTTATGCCAAAGAACAGGAGGGTTTATGCCAAAGAACAGGAAGGTTTATGCCAAAGAACAGGAAGGTTTATGCCGAAGAACAGGAGGGTTTATGTCAAAAGACAGGAAGGTTTATTCCAAAGAACAGGGAGGTTAATGCCAAAGAACAGGAGGGTTTATGCCAAAGAACAGGAAGGTTTATGCCAAAGAACAGGAGGGTTTATGTCAAAGAACAGGAAGGTTTATGCCAAAGAACAGGAAGGTTTATGCCAAAGAACAGGAGGGTTTATGCTAAAAATCAGGAAGGTTTATGCCAAAGAACAGGAAGGTTTATGCCAAAGAACAGGAGTGTTTATGTCAAAGAACAGGAAGGTTTATGCTAAAAAACAGGAGGGTTTATGCCAAAGAGCAGGAAGGTTTATGCCAAAGAACAGGAAGGTTTATGCCAAAGAACAGGAGGGTTTATACCAAAGAACAGGAAGGTTTATGCCAAAGAACAGAAAGGTTTATGCCAAAGAACAGGAGGGTTTATGCCAAAGAACAGGAAGGTTTATGCCAAAGAACAGGAGGGTTTATGCCAAGGAACAGGAAGGTTTATGCCAAAAAACAGGAAGGTTTATGCTAAAGAACAGGAGGGTTTATGCCAAAGAACAGGAATGTTTATGCCAAAGAACAAGAAGGTTTATGCCAAAGAACAGGAAGGTTTATGCCAAAGAACAGGAGGGTTTATGCCAAAGAACAGGAAGGTTTATGCCAAAGAACAGGAGGGTTTATGTCAAAGAACAGGAAGGTTTATGCCAAAAAACAGGAAGGTTTATGCCAAAGAACAGGAGGGTTTATACCAAGGAACAGGAAGGTTTATGCCAAAGAACAGGAAGGTTTATGCCAAAGAACAGGAGGGTTTATGCCAAAGAACAGGAATGTTTATGCCAAAGAACAGGAAGTTTCATGCCAAAGAACAGGAAGGTTTATGCCAAAGAACAGGAGGGTTTATGCCAAAGAACAGGAAGGTTTATGCTAAAAATCAGCAGGGTTTATGCCAAAGAACAGGAAGGTTTATGCC
The DNA here is from genome assembly GCF_018320785.1 of Cheilinus undulatus. Classification (NCBI taxonomy): domain Eukaryota; kingdom Metazoa; phylum Chordata; class Actinopteri; order Labriformes; family Labridae; genus Cheilinus; species Cheilinus undulatus. The sequence continues at coordinate 1,057,291 of NC_054888.1, forward strand.
AAAAAACAGGAGGGTTTATGTCAAAGAACAGGAAGGTTTATGCCAAAAAACAGGAGGGTTTATGCCAAAGAACAGGAAGGTTTATGCCAAAAAACAGGAGGGTTTATGCCAAAGAACAGGAAGGTTTATGCCAAAGAACAGGAAGGTTTATGCCAAAGAACAGGAAGGTTTATGCTAAAGAACAGGAAGGTTTATGCCAAAGAACAGGAGGGTTTATGCCAAAGAACAGGAAGGTTTATGCCAAAGAACAGGAAGGTTTATGCCAAAGAACAGGAGGGTTTATGCCAAAGAACAGGAAGGTTTATGCTAAAAATCAGCAGGGTTTATGCCAAAGAACAGGAAGGTTTATGCCAAAGAACAGGAGGGTTTATGCTAAAAAACAGGAGGGTTTATGCCAAAGAACAGGAAGTTTTATGCCAAAGAACAGGAGGGTTTATGCCAAAGAACAGGAAGGTTTATGCCAAAGAACAGGAGGGTTTATGCAAAAGAACAGGAAGGTTTATGCCAAAGAACAGGAAGATTTATGCCGAAGAACAGGAGGGTTTATGTCAAAAGACAGGAGGGTTTATTCCAAAGAACAGGGAGGTTAATGCCAAAGAACAGGAGGGTTTATGCCAAAGAACAGGAAGGTTTATGCCAAAGAACAGGAGGGTTTATGTCAAAGAACAGGAAGGTTTATGCCAAAGAACAGGAAGGTTTATGCTAAAAATCAGCAGGGTTTATGCCAAAGAACAGGAAGGTTTATGCCAAAGAACAGGAAGGTTTATGCCGAAGAACAGGAGGGTTTATGTCAAAAGACAGGAGGGTTTATTCCAAAGAACAGGGAGGTTAATGCCAAAGAACAGGAGGGTTTATGCCAAAGAACAGGAAGGTTTATGCCAAAGAACAGGAGGGTTTATGTCAAAGAACAGGAAGGTTTATGCCAAAGAACAGGAAGGTTTATGCCAAAGAACAGGAGGGTTTATGCTAAAAATCAGGAAGGTTTATGCCAAAGAACAGGAAGGTTTATGCCAAAGAACAGGAGTGTTTATGTCAAAGAACAGGAAGGTTTATGCTAAAAAACAGGAGGGTTTATGCCAAAGAGCAGGAAGGTTTATGCCAAAGAACAGGAAGGTTTATGCCAAAGAACAGGAGGGTTTATACCAAAGAACAGGAAGGTTTATGCCAAAGAACAGAAAGGTTTATGCCAAAGAACAGGAGGGTTTATGCCAAAGAACAGAAAGGTTTATGCCAAAGAACAGGAGGGTTTATGCCAAGGAACAGGAAGGTTTATGCCAAAAAACAGGAAGGTTTATGCCAAAGAACAGGAGGGTTTATGCCAAAGAACAGGAATGTTTATGCCAAAGAACAAGAAGGTTTATGCCAAAGAACAGGAAGGTTTATGCCAAAGAACAGGAAGGTTTATGCGAAGGAACAGGAAGGTTTATGCTAAAGAACAGGAAGGTTTATGCCAAAGAACAGGAGGGTTTATGCCAAAGAACAGGAAGGTTTATGCCAAAGAACAGGAAGGTTTATGCCAAAGAACAGGAGGGTTTATGCCAAAGAACAGGAAGGTTTATGCTAAAAATCAGCAGGGTTTATGCCAAAGAACAGGAAGGTTTATGCCAAAGAACAGGAGGGTTTATGCTAAAAAACAGGAGGGTTTATGCCAAAGAACAGGAAGTTTTATGCCAAAGAACAGGAGGGTTTATGCCAAAGAACAGGAAGGTTTATGCCAAAGAACAGGAGGGTTTATGCAAAAGAACAGGAAGGTTTATGCCAAAGAACAGGAAGGTTTATGCCGAAGAACAGGAGGGTTTATGTCAAAAGACAGGAGGGTTTATTCCAAAGAACAGGGAGGTTAATGCCAAAGAACAGGAGGGTTTATGCCAAAGAACAGGAAGGTTTATGCCAAAGAACAGGAGGGTTTATGTCAAAGAACAGGAAGGTTTATGCCAAAGAACAGGAAGGTTTATGCCAAAGAACAGGAGGGTTTATGCTAAAAATCAGGAAGGTTTATGCCAAAGAACAGGAAGGTTTATGCCAAAGAACAGGAGTGTTTATGTCAAAGAACAGGAAGGTTTATGCTAAAAAACAGGAGGGTTTATGCCAAAGAGCAGGAAGGTTTATGCCAAAGAACAGGAAGGTTTATGCCAAAGAACAGGAGGGTTTATACCAAAGAACAGGAAGGTTTATGCCAAAGAACAGTAAGGTTTATGCCAAAGAACAGGAGGGTTTATGCCAAAGAACAGAAAGGTTTATGCCAAAGAACAGGAGGGTTTATGCCAAGGAACAGGAAGGTTTATGCCAAAAAACAGGAAGGTTTATGCCAAAGAACAGGAGGGTTTATGCCAAAGAACAGGAATGTTTATGCCAAAGAACAAGAAGGTTTATGCCAAAGAACAGGAAGGTTTATGCCAAAGAACAGGAGGGTTTATGCCAAAGAACAGGAAGGTTTATGCCAAAGAACAGGAGGGTTTATGTCAAAGAACAGGAAGGTTTATGCCAAAAAACAGGAGGGTTTATGCCAAAGAACAGGAATGTTTATGCCAAAAAACAGGAGGGTTTATGCCAAAGAACAGGAAGGTTTATGCCAAAGAACAGGAAGGTTTATGCCAAAGAACAGGAGGGTTTATGCCAAAAAACAGGAGGGTTTATGCCAAAGAACAGGAATGTTTATGCCAAAAAACAGGAGGGTTTATGCCAAAGAACAGGAATGTTTATGCCAAAGAACAGGAAGGTTTATGCCAAAGAACAGGAGGGTTTATGTCAAAAAACAGGAAGGTTTATTCCAAAGAACAGGGAGGTTAATGCCAAAGAACAGGAAGGTTTATGCCAAAGAACAGGAAGGTTAATGACCACATTCAGGAATGTTTACGCCCACAAACGTGAAGGGTCATGCCCACAACAACAATTGACACCCTCAAGCAGGAAGATTTACACCCACCAACAAGAGGGTTTATGCCAATAAACATGAAGGTTTACACCCACAAACAAAAGGTTTATTCCCGCAAACAGGAAGGTTCACACCCAAAAAACATAAAATGTTTATTCCCACAAACAGGAAGGTTTATGCCCACAAACAGGAAGGTTAATGACCACATTCAGGAATGTTTATGGCCATAAACATGAAGGTTTATTCCTACAAACAGGAAGGTTTACGCCAACAAACAGGAAGGTTAATGGCCACATTCAGGAAGGTTTATGGCCACAAACATGAGGGTTTATTCCCACAAACAGGAAGGTTTATTCCCACAAACAGGAAGGTTTATTACCACAAACAGGAAGGTTTATTCCCACAAACATGAAAACTTTATTCTCACGAATAGGAAGGTTTATTCCCACAAACATGAAGGTTTATGCCCACAAACAGGAAGGTTAATGAGCACATTCAGGAAGGTTTATGGCCATAAACATGAAGGTTTATTCCTACAAACAGGAAGGTTTACGCCAACAAACAGGAAGGTTAATGGCCACATTCAGGAAGGTTTATGGCCACAAACATGAAGGTTTATTCCCACAAACAGGAAGGTTTATTACCACAAACATGAAGGTTTATTCCCACAAACAGGAAGGTTTATTACCACAAACAGGAAGGTTTATTCCCACAAACATGAAAACTTTATTCTCACGAATAGGAAGGTTTATTCCCACAAACATGAAGGTTTATTCCCACAAACATGAAGGTCTACGCCCACAAACATGAAGGTCTACGCCCACACACAGGATTGTTAACATTTCCTTTCTTGAAGATAAATGAATCACACTCCTCTATTGTTAATAATCTCCTGACGTCTGTCTGTTAAGCTCTCACTGGTTGAGCCGCATAAAGCAGACCATCATCTGCAAACAGCTTAAACTAACATTGAACCATCTGGTTTTGAAAAGGCCAGACTTTCCTCTGTAGAGTTCTTTATTCTTGTCATGTTTGTGGATGAAATACTGATCAGAAAGACTCTTTTATTGTGGTTTCAGTGATTGAATGGACTCTCTACAGAGCATGGTGTTAGATTTTCACCTCTCTCCATTTCTGACTTTTCCAAAGTTTGTCACTTTTCCTGATGAACTTCTTTGGTTTATCTTTACAGATTGAAGGTCTTTCTCTCACAGGCTTAACCCCTTTTTTTCCTCCACGCAGCTTTCGACCAATCACAGGATGAGTCCTCCCTGCTGAGATCCATTCTGGCCAATGAGAGAGCCAGATCTAACCTCTGGGGTAAAATAACCTCATGATTGGCTTCTTTTGTCTTGCATCCAAAGCCAGTCTGTGCTTTCTGTGTGTTTGCCGTCCATGTGCCGCCATCTTGTCCCCTCCAGCTTCAGATAAATGTGCGATGGCGTTTTTGTCCACAGGATTGGCTGCTCGCTGCAGGAGTTTCATTTCATCCAGTGTGGCGTCTGCATGCAGCTCACAATCTGGCAGTCATGGTTCTCATCAGGTTAATGACTGTGGTTGATGGAGATTGTGAGCTCGTTGTTTCTCATTGATCCATCAGAGACCAGTCCTCCATCACTAACATCACTGCTCAGGGCTGCTGCTTCACCTTTGAACTTCATCAGACCTACCTCACCTTATAACGGGTGCTGTTTTTGGTCTTTTAGGTGCAGACAACAAAAGAAACTTGTCTCCATCGTTGGCCTTTCAGCCCTACGACCCTGCAGCTCCCCCGCTGGTCAGATCCATGAGACCTGGGTCCAGAAACCCCCCGTACCCCCTCTCTAACGGCCTCAGACAACCCAACCTTAGAGCCAGTAGCGTCGTCCCCTCCTCTGGGATACTGGGGGGTAATCCTCCTTGTTCCTGTCTCTGAGCACCTCTGTGGGGGTTTCTGTCCTGTCAGACCCCTAGATGCTAACATTTTAGCACTGAACATGCTACACTTTAAAACCACATTAGACCCTAAACTTTGATTTCAGGACACTTTTTTAAAATGAGACAGTTTGACATCAGATTTTTGGATATCTTTAAATGGGCTGCCACTGGTCAGGAATTTAAGGTCCAAAACCAGGAAAGACTCGCCTTCAAAAAAGAAGGTTTGCACCCAGAAACCAGAAGGTTTATGCCTACAAACAGGAAGGTAAACAACCAGAAACAGGAAGGTTTACGCCCACAAACATGAAGGTTTACAACCAGAAATAGGAAGGTTTATGCCCACAAACAGGAAGGTTTACAACCAGAAATAGGAAGGTTTATGCCAAAAAACAGGAAGGTTTACAGCTACAAACAGGAAGGTTTACACCCACAAACAGGAAGGTTCATGCTCAGAAAAAGGAAGGTTTACGCCCACAAACATGAAGGTTTACAACCAGAAATAGGAAGGTTTATGCCAAAAAACAGGAAGGTTTACAACTACAAACAGGAAGGTTTACACCCACAAACAGGAAGGTTCATGCTCAGAAAAAGGAAGGTTTACACCCACAAACATGAAGGTTTACAACCAGAAATAGGAAGGTTTATGCCAAAAAACAGGAAGGTTTACAACTACAAACAGGAAGGTTTACGCCCACAAACATGAAGGTTTACAACCAGAAATGGGAAGCTTTATGCCAACAAACAGGAAGGTTTACAACTACAAACAGGAAGGTTTACAACCACAAACAGGAAGGTTTAAGCCCAGACAAAGGAAGGTTGATGCCCAGAAAAAGGAAGGTTTACGCCCACAAACAGGAAGGTTTATGCCCACAAACAGAAAGATTTACAACCACAAACAGGAAGGTTTAAGCCCAGACAAAGGACGGTTGATGCCCAGAAAAAGGAAGGTTTACAACCATAGACATGATGGTTTACAACCAGAAATAGGAAGGTTTACGCCCAGAAACAGGAAGGTTTACCCCCAAAAACAGGAAGGTTCATGCCCAGTAAAAGGAAGGTTTACGCCCACAAACATGAAGGCTTACAACCAGAAATGGGAAGGTTTACAACTACAAACAAGAAGGTTTACAACCACAAACAGGAAGGTTTATGCCCAGACAAAGGATGGTTGATGCCCAGAAAAAGGAAGGTTCACGCCCACAAACAGGAAGGTTTATGCCCAGACAAAGGATGGTTGATGCCCAGAAAAAGGAAGGTTCACGCCCACAAACAGGAAGGTTTATGCCCAGACAAAGGATGGTTGATGCCCAGAAAAAGGAAGGTTTACGCCCACAAACAGGAAGGTTTATGCCCACAAGCAGAAAGCTTAATGTCCTCAAATGGGAAGGTTTATCCAACAAAACAGGAAGGTTTATGCCCAGAAAAAGGTACGTTAACGCCCACAAACAGGAAGGTTTACACACCAAAGCAGAAAGTTTTAAGCCCACAAACAGGAAAGTTTAAGCCCCACCAACAGGAAGGTTTACGCCCTCCAAAAGGACAGTTTTAGGCTCACTGATAGGAATTTTTTTTTCCCACAAACAAATAATAATAATAATAAAATAAATACTACTGTGCTTTAGTGTTTAAAACCATAATTATTTTGGCAGCAGATTTAGAGACAGTGTCATCTGCATACAGTAGGTGTTTTTTAAGATAGCCTGACTTCTTTCTGGAAGATTGTGAATGTTCATTTCAAATTTCAACTCTTGAACACTTATGAAACTACTGTGTCTAGGTTTAAAATACTCTAACTGGTCTTTTTTCATGTTTGGACATCTCCTTAAACAAGAGTGTCGTCTGCAAAACATCAAACCAAACCCGACATAAACTGACTAAAAACATCAGTTGGTGGTGAAGCAGTGGTGATTTCAACCTTTTGAGCTTTAGCTCTTTCTTACCTGGACAGGTAACCTGATCCTGGTTTATTTGATTATTTCCTTTAACTATATTTTAATTCCCAAGGACAGATGACCCCAGAGGTTGATTTTCTCTGCGGGTCTCTTCACGGTTTCATGTTTTTAGCCTTTTTTTTCTCATCTCTGTGCCTCTGATGAACCCGTCAGATCAACAACCAATCACAGCCTTTTAACCTCCGGGTTGGAATAAAGTCAAACTGTCAGCCAGGTTCATGTCACCACATGTCATCCACCATCCCTCCTTCTCCGACTAGGAGTGAGGAACAAAGGAGATGAGAAGGACCCAGTTGAGTCTTTCTGGACCATTTCCATATTGGATTGGAAGCACACATCAAAAACATCTCTGAACTGGTAAAAAGAGATTTTCTCCTGATAACTGCCCACACCAGACTTCCTGTCTCCTTCAGAATAAAGCGGTACATCAGGATGTGATTGGTTGTTGTCCTGTCGGGTTCAATCTCGATAAGCTCCTCCTTTCCCGCCGTAACGCTGGCTTTTCTCCCCACAGTTAACGGACAGCCTCAGCGGGGGGGCCTCGCCCCACCTCGACCAGCCTTATGGTCCAGACCTCGACTCGGTAAAAGACTCGTCTGTCTCTACGTGTCTCACCATCGTCTCCATTAACCTGTCAGTCGCTTTGCAGCCTCTTCACCTACAGCACCGCCGTGTTTCTGTCTCTATCTGTGGGGTTTAATGTTCATGTTCATTCCTCTGTCTTCATCCATCCATCCTCCATCCATCCTCCATCTATCCTCCATCCATCCTCCATCCATCCTCCATCTATCCTCCATCCATCCTCCATCTATCCTCCATTCATCCTTCATCCAATCCTCCATCTATCCTCCATCCATCCTTCATCCATCCTCCATCCATCCTCATCCATCCTCCATCCATCCTCCATCCATCCTCCATCTATCCTCCATCTATCCTCCATCCATCCTCCATCTATCCTCCATCTATCCTCCATCCATCCTTCATCCATCCTCCATCCATCCTCCATCCATCCTCCATCTATCCTCCATCCATCCTTCATCCATCCTTCATCCGTCCCTCATCCATCCTCCATCCATCCACAGCTCTGTCTCCTGTCCTGGCTCAGACTCAGTAGTTGTATGAGTCCAGAAACAGCCGCGGTGATGTCACTGCGCTTTGTGTGGTGGTGGCAGGGGTGTGGTGGGACGGGGGGTGGAGTGGGGGGCAGTGGGCGGGGCTGAGTGTCTGTCTTTGTGATTGTGGTGGGGGTTCCAGTTGTTCTTCCGGGGAGCGTCTGTTTCCTGTTTCACTGATTGTTTCAGCAGGTTTGTTTTTCTTACGTAACGTCCAGAGGAAAACCAGATTTATCAAATCGCCTACAGGATCCTGACTGAGCCTGAGACCGTAGACCCCAGGACTATGGAAACCAGGACTGTAGACCCCAGGACTGTAAAAACAGGACTGTAGAAACCAGGACTGTAGAACCACGACTGTTAAACCAGGACTGTAGAAACCAGGACTGTAGAAACAGGACTGTAGAAACCAGGACTGTAGAACCACGACTGTAGAACCAGGACTGTAGAAACCAGGACTGTAGAACCACGACTGTAAAACCAGGACTGTAGAAACCAGGACTGTAGAACCACGACTGTAGAACCAGGACTGTAGAAACCAGGACTGTAGAAACCAGGACTGTAAAACCACGACTGTAGAACCACGACTGTAAAACCAGGACTGTAGAAACCAGGACTGTAGAACCACGACTGTAGAACCAGGACTGTAGAAACCAGGACTGTAGAAACCAGGACTGTAGAACCACGACTGTAGAACCACGACTGTAAAACCAGGACTGTAGAAACCAGGACTGTAGAACCACGACTGTAGAACCAGGACTGTAGACCCCAGGACTGTAGAAACAGGACTGTAGAAACCAGGACTGTAGAACCACGACTGTAAAACCAGGACTGTAGAAACCAGGACTGTAGAACCACGACTGTAGAACCAGGACTGTAGAAACCAGGACTGTAGAACCACGACTGTAAAACCAGGACTGTAGAAACCAGGACTGTAGAACCACGACTGTAGAACCAGGACTGTAGAAACCAGGACTGTAGAACCAGGACTGTAGAAACCAGGACTGTAGAAACCAGGACTGTAGAACCAGGACTGTAGAAACCACGACTGTAGAACCAGGACTGTAGAAACCAGGACTGTAGAACCACGACTGTAGAACCAGGACTGTAGAAACCAGGACTGTAGAACCACGACTGTAGAACCAGGACTGTAGAAACCAGGACTGTAGAACCAGGACTGTAAAACCACGACTGTAGAAACCAGGACTGTAGAAACCAGGACTGTAGAACCACGACTGTAAAACCAGGACTGTAGAAACCAGGACTGTAGAACCAGGACTGTAGAACCAGGACTGTAGAAACCAGGACTGTAGAACCACGACTGTAGAAACCAGGACTGTAGAACCACGACTGTAGAACCACGACTGTAGAAACCAGGACTGTAGAACCACGACTGTAGAACCACGACTGTAGAAACCAGGACTGTAGAACCACGACTGTAGAACCACGACTGTAAAACCAGGACTGTAGAACCGTGTCTGTAGAACCAGGACTGTAAAACCAGGACTGTAGAACCAGGACTGTAGAACCAGGACTGTAGAAACCAGGACTGTAGAACCAGGACTGTAGAACCAGGACTGTAGAAACCAGGACTGTAGAACCACGACTGTAGAACCAGGACTGTAGAACCAGGACTGTAGAACCAGGACTGTAAAACCAGGACTGTAGAAACCAGGACTGTAGAACCAGGACTGTAGAACCAGGACTGTAGAACCAGGACTGTAGAAACCAGGACTTTAGAACCACGACTGTAAAACCAGGATTGTAGAAACCAGGACTGTAGAACCACGACTGTAGAACCACGACTGTAAAACCAGGACTGTAGAACCATGACTGTAAAACCAGGACTGTAGAAACCAGGACTGTAGAACCAGGACTGTAGAAACCAGGACTGTAGAACCACGAATGTAGAACCACGACTGTAGAAACCAGGACTGTAGAACCACGACTGTAGAACCACGACTGTAAAACCAGGACTGTAGAACCGCGACTGTAGAACCAGGACTGTAAAACCAGGACTGTAGAACCAGGACTGTAGAACCAGGACTGTAGAAACCAGGACTGTAGAACCAGGACTGTAGAACCAGGACTGTAGAAACCAGGACTGTAGAACCACGACTGTAGAACCAGGACTGTAGAACCAGGACTGTAGAACCAGGACTGTAAAACCAGGACTGTAGAAACCAGGACTGTAGAACCACGACTGTAGAACCAGGACTGTAGAACCAGGACTGTAGAACCAGGACTGTAGAAACCAGGACTTTAGAACCACGACTGTAAAACCAGGACTGTAGAAACCAGGACTGTAGAACCACGACTGTAGAACCAGGACTGTAGAAACCAGGACTTTAGAACCACGACTGTAAAACCAGGACTGTAGAAACCAGGACTGTAGAAACCAGGACTGTAGAACCAGGACTGTAGAACCAAGACTGTAGAAACAGGACTGTAGAACCAGGACTGTAGAAACCAGGACTGTAGAACCACGACTGTAGAACCAGGACTGTAGAAACCAGGACTGTAGAACCACGACTGTAGAACCACGACTGTAAAACCAGGACTGTAGAAACCAGGACAGTAGAACCACGACTGTAGAACCAGGACTGTAGACCCCAGGACTGTAGAAACAGGACTGTAGAAACCAGGACTGTAGAACCACGACTGTAAAACCAGGACTGTAGAAACCAGGACTGTAGAACCACGACTGTAGAACCAGGACTGTAGAAACCAGGACTGTAGAACCACGACTGTAAAACCAGGACTGTAGAAACCAGGACTGTAGAACCACGACTGTAGAACCAGGACTGTAGAAACCAGGACTGTAGAACCAGGACTGTAGAAACCAGGACTGTAGAAACCAGGACTGTAGAACCAGGACTGTAGAACCACGACTGTAGAACCAGGACTGTAGAAACCAGGAGTGAAGAACCACGACTGTAGAACCAGGACTGTTGAAACCAGGACTGTAGAACCAGGACTGTAGAACCAGGACTGTAGAACCAGGACTGTAGAACCAGGACTGTAGAACCACGACTGTAGAAACCAGCACTGTAGAAACCAGTAATGTAGAACCACGACTTAACAAACCAGGAATTTATAACCACGACTGTAGAACCACGACTTTAGAAACCAGGACTGTAGAACCACGACTGTAGAACCACGACTGTAAAACCAGGACTGTAGAACCGCGTCTGTAGAACCAGGACTGTAAAACCAGGACTGTAGAACCAGGACTGTAGAAACCAGGACTGTAGAACCAGGACTGTAGAACCAGGACTGTAGAAACCAGGACTGTAGAACCACGACTGTAGAACCAGGACTGTAGAACCAGGACTGTAGAACCAGGACTGTAAAACCAGGACTGTAGAAACCAGGACTGTAGAACCAGGACTGTAGAACCAGGACTGTAGAACCAGGACTGTAGAAACCAGGACTTTAGAACCACGACTGTAAAACCAGGATTGTAGAAACCAGGACTGTAGAACCACGACTGTAGAACCAGGACTGTAGAAACCAGGACTGTAGAACCATGACTGTAAAACCAGGACTGTAGAAACCAGGACTGTAGAACCAGGACTGTAGAAACCAGGACTGTAGAACCACGAATGTAGAACCACGACTGTAGAAACCAGGACTGTAGAACCACGACTGTAGAACCACGACTGTAAAACCAGGACTGTAGAACCGCGACTGTAGAACCAGGACTGTAAAACCAGGACTGTAGAACCAGGACTGTAGAACCAGGACTGTAGAAACCAGGACTGTAGAACCAGGACTGTAGAAAACTGATTTTATGACAAGAATCAAGAAACTAACTTTTTTTTTAGTTTTTCATTTTTAGGTACGGGGTCTGGACTTTAGCTAGAGGAGGGTCCAGGGGTCTGGACTTTAGCTAGAGGAGGGTCCAGGGGTCTGGACTTTAGCTAGAGGAGGGTCCTGGGGTTTTTAAATATTGACCAGTATAGATTATTGATCAGTGTTTGTTTATTGATCAGTTAAAGTATTGATCAGTGTTTGTTTATTGATCAGTTAAAGTATTGATCAGTGTTTGTTTATTGATCAGTGTTTGTTTATTGATCAGTGTTTGTTTATTGATCAGTTAAAGTATTGATCAGTGTTTGTTTATTGATCAGTTATAGTATTGCTCAGTGTTTGTTTATTGATCAGTGTTTGTTTATTGATCAGTGTTTGTTTATTGATCAGTGTTTGTTTATTGATCAGTTAAAGTATTGATCAGTGTTTGTTTATTGATCAGTGTTTGTTAATTGATCAGTTAAAGTATTGATCAGTGTTTGTTTATTGATCAGTGTTTGTTTATTGATCAGTTAAAGTATTGATCAGTGTTTGTTTATTGATCAGTGTTTGTTTATTGATCAGTGTTTGTTTATTGATCAGTTAAAGTATTGATCAGTTAAAGTGTTGATCAGTGTTTGTTTATTGATCAGTGTTTGTTTATTGATCAGTTAAAGTATTGATCAGTGTTTGTTTATTGATCAGTTAAAGTATTGATCAGTGTTTGTTTATTGATCAGTGTTTGTTTATTGATCAGTTAAAGTATTGATCAGTGTTTGTTTATTGATCAGTTAAAGTATTGATCAGTGTTTGTTTATTGATCAGTTAAAGTATTGATCAGTGTTTGTTTATTGATCAGTGTTTGTTTATTGATCAGTTAAAGTATTGATCAGCGTTTGTTTATTGATCAGTTAAAGTATTGATCAGTGTTTGTTTATTGATCAGTGTTTGTTTATTGATCAGTGTTTGTTTATTGATCAGTGTTTGTTAATTGATCAGTTAAAGTATTGATCAGTGAAGCCTGTGTGCTCCCTCCTCTCCTGCAGTTAATAACTCGTTATCGGAGGAGAAGAAGTCCGACTCTCCTGACGTTTTCGGGCGTTCGAGTCCCGTGTTAAAGGAGCGTTTTCACGGTTGGTACAGCTTTGACCTCAGCTTGCTGATGCTGCGTGCTGATTGGCTCTGCTGCCTGCATGGTTGGTCCATGTGAAGCGTCTGCTAGCTGCTAGCTGAGAAGCTTCAGCGCTCTGCTTCCTGCTGCTGACCCCGACAGAAGAAACCCGGCCTGATGAGGTTTCTGGAACCTTCTGGATCCTTCAAATGCTGCAGCGGCGCCGCGTTCATGTGCCTGTGCTTCCTGCTTGACTGCGAGCGTTGTGGGCGTGATAAGCGTCAGACATGTGTCTGTGTTTCAGCGCTCTGTTGCTCTTCTATGTCCTGGAGTCAGCTCGGCTGTGATTGGGTACAATCTTGGCTCCTCTTTGGGTCTGGGTCTGGGTCTGGGGGGCCTAACTGGCTGCAGGTTCTGGATCCAGTAAAACCGGACTGTTCATGTTTTCAGGTTCATTTAGAATTTGGACACGGGTATCAGGTTCTCTGTGGGGAGAGAGAGACGGATTTTCAGGAGATTAGAGAGCAGAGAGCCGGAAAACACGAGTTTCAGTCTGTCAAAGACTACATTAGGATCAGTGTGTTCTGTTTAAACCGTTCCAGTCTTTCTGGGTTTAGTCTGTGAGGTCATAAATCTGCTGTCTGTTCTCTAAGAGTGTTCTATATAAACCATTCCAGTCTTTCTGGGTTTATTCAGTGACGTCATGAATCTGCTGTCTGTTCTCTAAGAGTGTTCTACATAAATTGTTCCAGTCTTTCTGGGTTTATTCAGTGACGTCATGAATCTGCTGTCTGTTCTCTAAGAGTGTTCTATATAAACCATTCCAGTCTTTCTGGGTTTATTCAGTGACGTCATGAATCTGATGTCTGTTCTCTAAGAGTGTTCTATATAAACCATTCCAGTCTTTCTGGGTTTATTCAGTGACGTCATGAATCCGTTGTCTTTTCTCTAAGAGTGTTCTACATAAATTGTTCCAGTCTTTCTGGGTTTAGCCAGTAACATCACTGATCTGCTGTCTGTTCTCTAAGCATGTTCTATATCAAACATTCCAGTCTTTCTGGGTTTAGTCAGTGATGTCACACATCTGTTGTCTGTTTTTTAAAATTGTTCTATATTAACCGTTCCAGTGTTTCTAGGTTTAGCCAGTGACATCATTGATCTGCTGTTTGTTCACTAAGCATGTTCTATACAAAACGTTCCAGTCTTTCTGGGTTTAGCCATTGATGTCATAAATCTGTTGTCTGTTCTCTAACAGTGTTCTATATAAACCATTCCAGTCTTTCTGGGTTTAGTCTGTGACGTCATAAATCTGTTGTCTGTTCTCTAAGAGTGTTCTATATAAACCGTTCCAGTCTTTCTGGGTTAAGCCAGTGACATCATTGGTCTTCTGTCTGTTCTCTAAGCATGTTCTATACAAAACGTTCCAGTCTTTCTGGGTTAAGTCAGTGACGTCACACATATGTTGTCTGTTTTTTAAAAGTGTTCTATATAAAATTTTCCAGTCTTTCTGGGTTTAGTCAGTGATGTCAAAATAATGTTGTCTGTTCTCTAAGAGTGTTCTATATAGACCGTTCCAGTCTTTCTGGGTTTAGTCAATGACGTCATGAATCTGTTGTCTTTTCTCTAAGAGTGTTCTATATAAACCGTTCCAGTCTTTCTGGGTTTAGCCAGTGACATCTTGATCTGCTGTTTGTTCACTAAGCATGTTTTATACAAAACGTTCCAGTATTTCTGGGTTTAGTCAGTGACGTCACACATCTGTCTTCTGTTTTTTAAAAGTGTTCTAAAGTGTATATCAAACGTTCCAGTCTTTCCGGGTTTTAGTCAGTGATGTCATAAATCTGTTGTCTGTTCTCTAAGAGTGTTCTATATCAAACGTTCCAGTCTTTCTGGGTTTAGTCAGTGACGTCATAAATCTGCTGTCTATTCTCTAAGAGTGTTCTATATCAAACGTTCCAGTCTTTCTGGGTTTAGTCTGTGACGTAATGAATCTTTAGTCTGTTCTCCAAGAGTGTTCTATATAAACCGTTCCAGTCTTTCTGGGTTTAGTCTGCGATGTCATAAATCTGTTGTCTGTTCTCTAAGAGTGTTCTATATAAACTGTTCCAGTCTTTCTGGGTTTAGTCTGTGACGTAATGAGTCTTTAGTCTGTTCTCTAAGCATGTTCTATACAAAACGTTCCAGTCTTTCTGGGTTAAGTCAGTGACGTCACACATATGTTGTCTGTTCTCTAAGAGTGTTCTATATAAACTGTTCCAGTCTTTCTGGGTTTAGTCAGTGACATCATAAATCTGTTGTCTGTTCTCTAAGAGTGTTCTATATAAACTGTTCCAGTCTTTCTGGGTTTAGTCAGTGACATCATAAATCTGTCGTCTGTTCTCTAAGAGTGTTCTATATCAAATGTTCCAGTCTTTCAGGGTTTAGTCAGTGACGTCATAAATCTGTCGTCTGTTCTCTAAGAGTGTTCTATATCAAACGTTCCAGTCTTTCAGGGTTTAGTCAGTGACTTCATAAATCTGTTGTCTGTTGCAGGATCGCCCCCTCGTCTTTCCATCCCTCTCAACAAAAGACCCAACCTCGTGGGGAAACCTGGAGACACTGGTGAGGTCTAAAGCTGGTCTGTCCTCTGAGGTTGATCAATACCTGGCCTCTATCAGAACTGATTGATCGATCTCTGGTTGCTGATGTTTGTCCCATCAGATAAAGTCAACAATCTGAAGCAGACGGACAAGCTGCCCATCCTGAAACCCAAACTACCTCCAGCAACCGCCAAACCCACCAAACAGGAACGCAAGCAGACGACGACTACGACTGCTGTTCCCCTGACCACCGCAGGTAGACCATCTATGGTACAGAGATCAATACATTCATGCTTCACTGGACCTAGTAGGTCCCTATCAGTCCTGATCAGCCCTGATTATTGATCAGTCCTGACTCTCTGGTTCCCTGAGAAGCTGAATGATGTGTGTTTCTGTCTCCAGTCAGCCGTCAGGAGAGCTGGGAGGATTCTGAACTCTTCAAATCCCAGCCCACGTCTGATGTCGACGCTCTGGGGAAGAAACGCTACGTTGGTGAGCGACCACGGCGTCCATGACGCCATGAGTGAAGACAGACAGTGTCTTATCTTTACAAGTACAACCGCATCATCTAGGTTTCAGTCAGATTCAACAGAAGACTTCAGTAAAGACAGACTGGACCTTTAAGACAAGTTAGACTGAAGTGTTTCATCAGATGTAGACCAGGATGAGCCTTAAAAACCCTTTCCTGTTAACTTTAACCATGACTAACCCCCTCGTCTCTCCTGGTCCAGCTCCTCATGTGGTCTACCAAACAGGAAAGAAACCCGACGAGCCTTGCTCCATCACTTCCTCTCTGAACTACTTCCCCGAAGACGAACGCAGCGAGGCAAACGTGACAGCGCCGCCCAAGACTCCGCCCTCTAACTTGACCGTGGTAACGGTGGAGGGATGTCCATCCTTCATCATCCTGGACTGGGAGAAGAGTGACAACGACACCACAGGTACGAACGCCAGAGACACCACCGAGTTTGAGATGAACATTCATTCATTCATTCATTCATTCATTTATTCATTCATGTATATCTGATCTGGTCTTGTCTGGTCTGGTCTGGTCTGGTCTAGAGTATGAAGTCATCTCTACAGCTAAAGGACCGGACGGCGAGCAGGTCTCCATCCTGACCACCAACCAGACCCACACGGCAGTAGAAAACCTCAAACCAGAGAGCAGGTAGGAATGTGGTTAGTCTCATGGATGGAATGTTTTACAAGATTTAAGATGACATCATCAAAGGCAGAGGATGGAATGTTTCATAGACAGGATGACATCATCAAAGGTAGAGGATGGAATGTTTCATAGACATAAAAGGATGACATCATCAAAGGTAGAGGATAGAATGTTTCATAGACATGAAAGGATGACATCATCAAAGGTAGAGGATGGAATGTTTCATAGACATGAAAGGATGACATCATCAAAGGTAGAGGATGGAATGTTTCATAGACATGAAAGGATCACATCATCAAAGGTAGAGGATGGAATGTTTCATAGACATGAAAGGATCACATCATCAAAGGTAGAGGATGGAATGTTTCATAGACATGAAAAGATCACATCATCAAAGGTAGAGGATGGAATGTTTCATAGACATGAAAGGATGACATCAAAGGTAGAGGATGGAATGTTTCATAGACATGAAAGGATGACATCATCAAAGGTAGAGAGTGGAATGTTTCATAGACATGAAAGGATCACATCATCAAAGGTAGAGGATGGAATGTTTCATAGACATGAAAGGATCACATCATCAAAGGTAGAGGATGGAATGTTTCATAGACATGAAAGGATGACATCAAAGGTAGAGGATGGAATGTTTCATAGACATGAAAGGATGACATCATCAAAGGTAGAGAGTGGAATGTTTCATAGACATGAAAGGATGACATCATCACAGGTAGAGGATGGAATGTTTCATAGACATGAAAGGATGACATCATCACAGGTAGAGGATGGAATGTTGGTGAAGCTGGGGATATTCCTGGCTTTTCCTGTCTGTTTCTGCCAACTAACAGAGTGAAACCCTCACTCCTCTCTAGTTTTCAGCAAAGGTTGGGCAACCTAAGGGTCTACAGTACCAGTCAGGCATCATGACATCACCATCAGATCACCTGCACACACACCGTCTGCTAAAATATTGCTGACAGTGCGCCATCTGTTTCTCGCTCTGATGGCGCTCTGCTTGGCGCTCCAGTCGAGCTGCTCTCAGCTTTCCAAACACGTCAAGTCAGCCAAGTGGCTCGAGTTGATTTAAAGCGAGGCGGTCCGCCGTTTGGAGGGTAAAATAATCAGAGCCTGCTGGTCACGCTCTCTGAGGTTTTCATGAGGCTGCAGACCAGGAGACGATGTGGCGAGAAGGACGGCGAGTAAATCTGCTCACTGAGACGCTTCTCTGCACGCCTTAAGCTTTAATAAATACTAGCGGTCTTTAGAGTCACCTACAGGGAGTTGGAACTGAATGAAAGGAGCAAAAACTAGAGTCAGCATGGAGGAAGGCTGATCAATGATCAATACTTCACTTATCATTTAGAATCAGATGACCTCTGCTGGTTTAAGGTTATTCTGAAGTATTTAAGATTTAACAAATCCATTCAATCAGAGTGGAGGAATGGGGAATGAATGGACATAAGTTGGCAACATTAGGGAAGAGGTTCAGTCAGATGTTTACCTAGAAAGCTGCTGCAAGAACCAGAGGAAGCACAGCCTGTAGAACATTCCGTCCTCTCCCTTTGATGACGTCATCCCTTAAAGCCTGTAGAACATTCCGTCCTCTCCCTTTGATGACGTCATCCCTTAAAGCCTGTAGAACATTCCGTCCTCTGCCTTTGATGACATCATCCTATGAAGGCTTTAGAAGATGATGTCGTCTGCCTTTGATGACGTCATCCTATGAAGGCTTTAGAAGATGATGTCGTCTGCCTTTGATGACATCATCCTATGAAGGCTTTAGAAGATGACGTCGTCTGCCTTTGATGACGTCATCCTTTAAAGCCTGTAGAACATTCCGTCCTCAGCCTTTGATGATGTCATCCTTTAAAGCCTGTAGAACATTCCGTCCTCAGCCTTTGATGATGTCATCCTTTAAAGCATGTAGAACATTCCGTCCTCTTCCATTGATGATGTAATAATCTTCCTGGGTGATGACCCTGACTAAAGCCTGATTGTGTCTTGTTTCTTTAGTTATGAGTTCAAGGTGAAGCCGAAGAACGAGCTGGGTGAAGGTCCTCCCAGTGACCCCGTCTCTTTCAACACAGAGTCAGGTGATTTTATCCTTTATTTACTCTGATCAACATTTAACAAACAAACAAACAGAAATGCAGACTTTAAAGTTTTAAACAGGTCTGTCTAGTTTAAGTGGTCCTGGCTCTCTTTGACCTGCTCCATCACCATGGTAACTGAGTCCAGCCCCACCTTCTGGTCTGGTCCAGGTTATCCTGGACTTTCTCTGAGCTTAAACCTTCTGTAACAGAAACCTGCCCTACTGAATGTGTTTTCTCGTTCTCTTTGACAAAGCCGACCCTCGTGTGAGCGAGAACGTCTCTGGTAAGTCTCACAGAAACACCGCCGTATCATCAGCGTACAGACTAACATTTAAACTGACAAGTTCCTGTTTATAAACAGGTAAGGACGCCATCTGGACGCAGTTTCCCTTTAAGACTGACGCCCACTCCGACTGCCATGGGAAGCAGTACGTGAAGAGGACGTGGTACAGGAAGTTTGTGGGCGTCCAGCTCTGTAACTCGCTCAGATATAAGATCTACCTGAGCGACTCGCTCAATGGTGAGTGACATCACACGCCCGGACCGGTTTACCCCTCAGCCCTTTAGAACCTCTCCATGACATCAGCTGACTCTGCTGGCGTTTCAACTACAGTTCCCATCAGCCCCTGTTATTACTGGTTGATCAAGCGACAGTCAGTGTTCGCTAGTTATCGTTCTTTAAATTCACAGCAGCACTTGGTTGGTTGGTTGGTACAGGCTCCGCCTACCCTAACCAGATCAGTGAATTAAACCTTAAAAATGTTTGGAGTTTTATTTTGAAAGTCTGTGCTTCCTTCCTTCTTCAGGTAAATTCTATAACATCGGGGATCAGTCGGGCTTTGGCGAGGATCACTGTCAGTTCGTGGACTCGTTCCTGGACGGGCGGACGGGTCGTCAGCTAAGAGCCGACCAGCTGCCTTCTCGCCCTGGTGAGAAAGTTATTTGCAGACTCAGCAGGTTTAAATCTGTCCAATCAGAGGACCTTCTCTTGAACCTCTCAGGTGTTAACTGTTATCCGTTTCCTGTCCCAGGTTTCTACCGCGCCGTCCGTCAGGAGCCCGTCCACTATGGTCAGATCGGAGGCCACTCCCACATCAACTACGTGTCATGGTACGAGTGCGGGACGCCGATCCCTGGGAAGTGGTGAGAGGACTGACGGTGGAGGGGGCGGGGCACCTGCAGGTGTGCTGTATAAACATGTAGAGGACAGATGGGTCAGGGAATCAAGGACACGCCTCCTCGGCATCACCATCACACAACGCCAAAGAGGAGGACGGGGAGGCGTGTTCTTCTGTGGGGGGGTGGGGCTAACTCACATTACAGGTATTTTATTTTGTCAAAGGGAAGCTGGCTCCCTGTACTTCCTGTTTTCATACAGAGATGTTTTATTTATCAGATTACAGTTCTGCTCTCAGAGTATTATGGGATGTTCTTCTGCTGTCTCTCTGCTCACCTGGTTACTACGCTATCACCTGAACAACCATCTGACCAATCAGATCAGTCAGATCAGTCAGACATCAACGGTTAAAATCGCTGATAAACTTCAGGAGGTCCCAGGATTTAAATTTATCATGAATGAACCTGCTGTTATCCTCCATCCTGGGCCAGAACAGAGACCGGGTCTAAAGGGTCTGAGGGGTCGGGAGGTCACATGTCCACAGCTGCTGGCTCCGCCCCATCTCTTCTCACCAGTGTTCACTCTAGCAGTGTGGACTCCGCCCATCCTCTCTGAGGTCATTTTCAGTCTCTTTCTGTTCTCCATGTTCTCCCTCTGTCCATCAGCCTGTCCCGCCCACCATTGTTGTTGATAGAGCTGTTGTTAGAAGTCCCGCCTCCTCTTAGTTGTGATTGGTCAGTGAAGGACACAGTTGAACACAGCGACCTCACCGAACCCTGTTGGTTTTATTTTGAAAATCCTCCCGGTGACACTAAGAGCAGCTGTGGACCCAGACCCAGACCCAGACCCTGACCCTGACCCTGACCCTGACCCTGACCTGGCGTGGGCGTTGGTTATAGATACTGGCGTGAAGGCGCCTCCTGGTGGTCATTCACAGGTAACTGTGCTGATTAGAGCTGGTGGTGATCATTTAAACCATCGTTAACATATCAGAGACACAGTAACCATCAAAGTCTTCCTCTTCCTCTTCCTCTTCCTCTTCTTCCTCTTCCTCCTCTTCCTCTTCCTCTTCCTCTTCCTCCTCTTCCTCTTCCTCTTCCTCTTCCTCCTCTTCCTCTCCCTCCTCTTCTTCCTCTTCCCCTTCCTCTTCCTCTTCCTCCTCTTCCTCTTCCTCTTCCTCTTCCTCCTCTTCCTCCTCTTCCTCTTCCTCTTCCTCCTCTTCCTCAGATTATCGCCTCGTTTCTAGTCAAACACTCGACGTGTTCAGACGAGTCGTCTTCATTGCAGTTTGCACAGAAAAGTTTTATTTGTATATGGAGAGAGAAAGTATTTTTGTAATACGTTTGCAGATTCATTTCCATAAAAGCTGGGACGTTTTTACGTGTCTTTAACCATCCATCCATCCTCTTCCTTCTTCTTGTCCTCGTCATCGTTGGATCGTCTCGTTAGCGTCATTGTTTCATCTTTAACTATCACCCTAAAATGTCCTGATAACTGATCAGAGTATTGATCAGTGATATTGGATCTAAAGAAGAGTCTGTCTTAGATAACGGTTCTACCGTCCTGACTTAAACATGGAGAACGTCTCTGACTTTATTGATCCGCTGACATCACTGAAGCAGATTTAAACAGCGGCCATGTTTCCGTCCTCCTTCATTAAACAGTGAACTGTCCCTTTAATGTGTTCAGACTCATCATTCTGTATATAAACTGTTGATGTTTCACATGTTTGATTCTCTATTCATTTTCAATAAAGAAGAGTTTTGTAATAAAAATGTGGTCTTTAATGAATAAATGAACTGAAAGACTGAATCATGGTGGAGGAGGGTGGTCACAGCAGAACACTGTAAAAAATGAAACTGTTAAAATTACAGTAAGAACACTAAAATATACTGTTTAAATTACAGTAAGAACACTGTAAAATATACTGTTAAAATTATAGTGAGAACACTGTAAAATATACTGTTAAAATTATAGTAAGAACACTGTAAAATATACTGTTAAAATTATAGTAAGAACACTGTAAAATTTACCACTAAAATTATAGTAAGAACACTGTAAAATATACTGTTAAAATTATAGTAAGAACACTGTAAAATATACTGTTAAAATTATAGTAAGAACACTGTAAAATATACCACTAAAATTATAGTAAGAACACTGTAAAATATACTGTTAAAATTATAGTAAGAACACTGTAAAATATACTGTTGAAATTATAGTAAGTACACTGTAAAATATACCGTTAAAATTATAATAAGAACACAGTAAAAGGTGGTACTGTTAACATTTTACACTGTAAAAATGATACAGTTTAAAATTATAGTGAGAACACTGTAAAAATGATACCGTTAAATTTATAGTAAGAACACTGTAAAAATGATACTGTTAAAATTATAGGAAGAACACTGTTAAAATGATACCGTTAAATTTATAGTAAGAACACTGTTAAATTGATATGTTAAATTTATAGTAAGAACACTCTAAAAATGATACCATTAAAATTATAGTAAGAACACTGTAAAACTGAAACTTAGAACACTGTAAAAAAGATACTAAAAACACTGTAAAAGTGATTCTGTTCAAATGATACTAAAAACACTGTAAAAATGATTCTGTTCAAACGATACTAAAAACACTGTAAAAATGATACAGTTTAAAATTATAGTAAGAACAATGTTAAACTGATACCGTTAAAATTATAGTAAGAACACTGTTAAACTGATACCGTTAAAATTATAGTAAGAACACTGTAAAACTGAAACTTAGAACACTTTAAAAGATACTAAAAGCACTGTAAAAACGATACTGTTAAAATGATACTAAAAACACTGTAAAAATGAAACCGTTAAAATGATACTAAAAACACTGTAGAAAGGAAACTAATAACATTGTAAAAAATTAAACTAAGAACACAGTAAAATAATATCATTAAAATGTTACTAAGAATACTGTAAAAAATGAAACCAAGAACACTGGAAAAATGCTACTGTTAAAATGATACTAGAACACTGAAAAGAATAAAACAAAGAAAACAGAATGACACTAAGTCAGAGTAGAGGAGGAGCTGGAGTGGAGGAGGGCTACTACAGCAGAGAGCAGACATGACAGCAGAATGACACTAAGTCAGAGTAAAGGAGGAGCTGGGGTGGAGGAGGGCTACTACAGCAGAGAGCAGACATGACAGCAGAATGACACTAAGTCAGAGTAGAGGAGGAGCTGGGGTGGAGGAGGGCTACTACAGCAGAGAGCAGACATGACAGCAGAATGACACTAAGTCAGAGTAGAGGAGGAGCTGGGGTGGAGGAGGGCTGTTACAGCAGAGAGCAGACATGACAGCAGAATGACACTAAGTCAGAGTAGAGGAGGAGCTGGGGTGGAGGAGGGCTACTACAGCAGAGAGCAGACATGACAGCAGAATGACACTAAGTCAGAGTAAAGGAGGAGCTGGGGTGGAGGAGGGCTACTACAGCAGAGAGCAGACATGACAGCAGAATGACACTAAGTCAGAGTAAAGGAGGAGCTGGGATGGAGGAGGGCTACTACAGCAGAGAGCAGACATGACAGCAGAATGACACTAAGTCAGAGTAGAGGAGGAGCTGGGATGGAGGAGGGCTGTTACAGCAGAGAGCAGACATGACAGCAGAATGACACTAAGTCAGAGTAGAGGAGGAGCTGGGATGGAGGAGGGCTGTTACAGCAGAGAGCAGACATGACAGCAGAATGACACTAAGTCAGAGTAAAGGAGGAGCTGGGATGGAGGAGGGCTACTACAGCAGAGAGCAGACATTGACAGCAGAATGACACTAAGTCAGAGTAAAGGAGGAGCTGGGATGGAGGACATTCTTAACCTACAGCAGAGAGCAGACATGACAGCAGAATGACACTAAGTCAGGTGGTCCAGGACCTCTGCTCTGGGGTGGAGGAGTCTGGGGCTGTTATCACCATCAGATGAGCAGACATGACAGCATGAATGACACTAAGTCAGAGTGACTGCTGGAGTGTTGGTCTGTGGGGTGGAGGAGGGCTACTACAGTTGAGAGCAGACATGACAGCAGAAAGACACTAAGTCAGACTAAAGGAAAATCTGTGACAGATTCTTGACTCTGAGAGGTGGAGGATGGGGGCTACTGCCAGCTCTGCTGTAACAGCAGACATGACAGCAGACACTAAGTCAGAGACTAAGGAGCACAATCAGTATTGATCTCTCTAGACAGGAAACACTCTGTTCTTCTTTATCTAGAAAATAAAAGTCCAAACCCCTGATACTGGGCCGTCAGATCTGGTCTAGACTACATGTAGAGGCTCACGGAATAAAATAATGTTACATCATCAGTGTTCTGTCCGTTGATCTTGCTTTAGGATTGGAACAAATAAACAACAAAATACTGTTGATTATTTATTTTATTTTTTAAACAGGAACAGAAAATAAAAGCAGTTTTACTGTTTATTGATTCCCGTTTGAATGATGGCGAGGGCGGTGGTTTTCAGGTTTTGTTCCAGTTGTTTTAAACAGTGGTCGTTGATGTCAGATTTCAGAATAAAAGTCCTTCCTGGCCTTTAAACAGCAGTTGTTGACATCAGATTTCAGAATAAAAGTCTGTTCTGGCCTTTAAACAGCAGTTGTTGACATCAGATTTCAGAATAAAAGTCCTTTCTGGCCTTTCAATAGGGATTGTTGATGTCAGATTTCAGAATAAAAGTCTAGGGCGGTGGTTTTCAGGTTTTGTTCCAGTTGTTTTGAACAGTGGTCGTTGATATCAGATTTCAGAATAAAAGTCCTTTCTGGCCTTTAAACAGCGGTTGTTGATGTCAGATTTCAGAATAAAAGTCCTTTCTGGCCTTTAAACAGCGGTTGTTGATGTCAGATTTCAGAATAAAAGTCCTTTCTGGCCTTTAAATAGGGGTTGTTGATGTCAGATTTCAGAATAAAAGTCCTTTCTGGCCTTTCAACAGGGGTTGTTGATGTCAGATTTCAGAATAAAAGTCCTTTCTGGCCTTTAAATAGGGGTTGTTGATGTCAGATTTCAGAATAAAAGTCCTTTCTGGCCTTTCAACAGGGGTTGTTGATGTAAGAGTCCAGAATAAAAGTCCTTTCTGGCCTTTAAACAGCAGTTGTTGATGTCAGATTTCAGAATAAAAGTCCTTTCTGGCCTTTCAACAGCAGTTGTTGATGTCAGATTCCAGAATAAA
This sequence comes from Cheilinus undulatus, assembly GCF_018320785.1. Classification (NCBI taxonomy): domain Eukaryota; kingdom Metazoa; phylum Chordata; class Actinopteri; order Labriformes; family Labridae; genus Cheilinus; species Cheilinus undulatus. The sequence continues at coordinate 1,082,194 of NC_054888.1, forward strand.
AGTCCTTTCTGGCCTTTCAACAGGGGTTGTTGATGTCAGATTTCAGAATAGAAGTCCTTTCTGGCCTTTAAACAGCAGTTGTTGATGTCAGATTCAAGAATAAAAGTCCTTTCTGGCCTTTAAACAGCGGTTGTTGATGTCAGATTTCAGAATAAAAGTCCTTTCTGGCCTTTAAATAGGGGTTGTTGATGTCAGATTTCAGAATAGAAGTCCTTTCTGGCCTTTCAACAGGGGTTGTTGATGTCAGATTTCAGAATAAAAGTCTGTTCTGGCCTTTCAACAGGGGTTGTTGATGTCAGATTTCAGAATAAAAGTCCTTTCTGGCCTTTCAACAGGGGTTGTTGATGTCAGATTTCAGAATAAAAGTCCTTTCTGGCCTTTAAATAGGGGTTGTTCATGTCAGATTTCAGAATAAAAGTCCTTTCTGGCCTTTAAATAGGGGTTGTTGATGTCAGATTTCAGAATAAAAGTCCTTTCTGGCCTTTCAACAGGGGTTGTTGACATCAGATTTCAGAATAAAAGTCCTTTCTGGCCTTTCAACAGGGGTTCTTGATGTCAGATTCCAGAATAAAAGTCCTTTCTGGCCTTTCAACGGGGGTTGTTGATGTCAGATTTCAGAATAAACGTCCTTTCTGGCCTTTAAATAGAGGTTGTTCATGTCAGAGTTCAGAATAAAAGTCCTTTCTGGCCTTTAAATAGAGGTTGTTCATGTCAGATTTCAGAATAAAAGTCCTTTCTGGCCTTTAAATAGGGGTTGTTGATGTCAGATTTCAGAATAAAAGTCCTTTCTGGCCTTTCAACAGGGGTTGTTGACATCAGATTCCAGAATAAAAGTCCTTTCTGGCCTTTCAACGGGGGTTGTTGATGTCAGATTTCAGAATAAACGTCCTTTCTGGCCTTTAAATAGAGGTTGTTCATGTCAGAGTTCAGAATAAAAGTCCTTTCTGGCCTTTAAATAGAGGTTGTTCATGTCAGATTTCAGAATAAAAGTCCTTTCTGGCCTTTAAATAGGGGTTCTTGATGTCAGATTTCAGAATAAAAGTCCTTTCTGGCCTTCAGACATGTGGTATAAATAATATCAGGACAAATAAAACCTCCTCTGTGGCAGAAGCTTAACCATGTTTCCACTTCCTCTAATGACCTTTGACGTCTTAAATGTGGCCCCCAGCGGGGTCCTGCCCCCCAGATTGAGACCCTCTGTGGTGCATTATGGGACTGATGCCCTCTGGGATCAGGCCTGTTGGTTGGTCTCATGTTTCTGTGCAGGTCCAGAACAACGCATTCCCTTCTTGGAGCATTTTTATTTGACAGAAATCAGAAAGAACGGCGAGGAGAGCTGAACCCAGAGTCAATAAAACCTCCTGGATATTTACTGAGCAAACACGGGCCCCCTTAATGAACAAAACAGCCGTAAAGAATCTAACAGGAAATGATGTCACTCATGTAAACGGCGTGTATGTGCAGCTCTTTGATTTGTGGAGTTAGAGATCTATAAACCACGCCATGGCTCAGGAAACTGGATCCTGCTGAGAGGACCACTTATGTAATCGTTCAGTCGCAGCGAGGGCCCGATGGTTCTGTTTAACCTCTTCAACTCAATTATCCCGCAGAAGAAGAAGAAAAGACGGCGAGCTCTGCAGCGGGAGAGGAAGATGGAGGAAAGCCCCCAACACTCCAGGAACAGCCAGGGCCAACGTCTGGATCGGAAAAAGTCTCGGAGAGGGGAAGAACGGGAACATGTGCAGGAAAACAGGCTCTGATCATCAGAGACGCCTCTATGGCAACCAAGGAGAGGGCAACAGAGCAACCAAGGAAAGGGCAACACGGCAACCAAGGAGAGGGCAACACGGCAACCAAGGAGAGGGCAACACAGCAACACAGCAACCAAAGAGAGGGCAACACAGCAACACGGCAACCAAGGAGAGGGCAACACGGCAACCAAGGAGAGGGCAACACAGCAACACAGCAACCAAAGAGAGGGCAACACAGCAACAGGGCAACCAAGGAGAGGGCAACACGGCAACACGGCAACCAAGGAGAGGGCAACACGGCAACCAGATAGAGGGCAACAGAGTGACCAAGGAGAGGGCAACACGGCAACCATGGAGAGGGCAACACGGCAACCAAGGAGAGGGCAACATGGCAACCAAGGAGAGGGCAACACGGCAACCAAGGAGAGGGCAACAGGGCAACCAAGGTGAGGGCAACACGGCAACCAAGGAGAGGGCAACACAGCAACCAAGGAGAGGGCAACACAGCAACACGGCAACCAAGGAGAGGGCAACACGGCAACCAAGGAGAGGGCAACACAGCAACACAGCAACCAAAGAGAGGGCAACACAGCAACAGGGCAACCAAGGAGAGGGCAACACGGCAACACGGCAACCAAGGAGAGGGCAACACGGCAACCAAGTAGAGGGCAACAGAGTGACCAAGGAGAGGGCAACACGGCAACCATGGAGAGGGCAACACGGCAACCAAGGAGAGGGCAACATGGCAACCAAGGAGAGGGCAACACGGCAACCAAGGAGAGGGCAACACGGCAACCAAGGAGAGGGCAATAGAGCAACCAAGGAGAGGGCAACAGGGCAACCAAGGTGAGGGCAACATGGCAACCAAGGAGAGGGCAAAAGAGCAACCAAGGAGAGGGCAAAACGGCAACCAAGGAGAGGGCAACAGAGCGACCAAGGAGAGGGCAACACGGCAACCAAGGAGAGGGCAACACGGCAACAGAGCAACCAAGGAGAGGGCAACAGAGCAACAGGGCAACCAAGGAGAGGGCAACACGGCAACACGGCAACCAAGGAGAGGGCAACACGGCAACACGGCAACCAAGGAGAGGGCAACACGGCAACCAAGTAGAGGGCAACAGAGTGACCAAGGAGAGGGCAACACGGCAACCATGGAGAGGGCAACACGGCAACCAAGGAGAGGGCAACATGGCAACCAAGGAGAGGGCAACACGGCAACCAAGGAGAGGGCAACACGGCAACCAAGGAGAGGGCAATAGAGCAACCAAGGAAAGGGCAACAGGGCAACCAAGGTGAGGGCAACACGGCAACCAAGGAGAGGGCAACACAGCAACCAAGGAGAGGGCAACACAGCAACACGGCAACCAAGGAGAGGGCAACACGGCAACCAAGGAGAGGGCAACACAGCAACACAGCAACCAAAGAGAGGGCAACACAGCAACAGGGCAACCAAGGAGAGGGCAACACGGCAACACGGCAACCAAGGAGAGGGCAACACGGCAACCAAGTAGAGGGCAACAGAGTGACCAAGGAGAGGGCAACACGGCAACCATGGAGAGGGCAACACGGCAACCAAGGAGAGGGCAACACGGCAACACGGCAACCAAGAACAGGGCAACAACGAAACCAAGAAGAGCGCAAAAGAGTCACCACGGAGATGGCAACACGGCAACCATGGAGAGGGCAACACGGCAACCAAGGAGAGGGCAACAGGGCAACCAAGGAGAGGGCAACACGGCAACCAAGGAGAGGGCAACACGGCAACCAAGGAGAGGGCAACACGGCAACCAAGTAGAGGGCAACAGAGTGACCAAGGAGAGGGCAACACGGCAACCATGGAGAGGGCAACACGGCAACCAAGGAGAGGGCAACATGGCAACCAAGGAGAGGGCAACACGGCAACCAAGGAGAGGGCAACACGGCAACCAAGGAGAGGGCAATAGAGCAACCAAGGAGAGGGCAACAGGGCAACCAAGGTGAGGGCAACATGGCAACCAAGGAGAGGGCAAAAGAGCAACCAAGGAGAGGGCAAAACGGCAACCAAGGAGAGGGCAACAGAGCGACCAAGGAGAGGGCAACACGGCAACAGAGCAACCAAGGAGAGGGCAACAGAGCGACCAAGGAGAGGGCAACACAGCAACATGGCAACCAAAGAGAGGGCAACACGGGAACACAGCAACCAAGGAGAGGGCAACACGGCAACAGAGCAACCAAGGAGAGGGTAACCTGGCAACCAAGGAGAGGGCAACACGGCAACACAGCAACAGAGCAACCAAAGAGAGGGCAACACAGCAACAGAGCAACCAAGGAGAGGGCAACACGGCAACACGGCAACCAAGGAGAGGGCAACACTGCAACCAAGGATAGGGCAACACGGCAACAGAGCAACCAAGGAGAGGGCAACACGGCAACCAAGGAGAGGGCAACGCAGCAACATCGCAACCAAGGAGAGGGCAACACAGCAACACAGCAACCAAAGAGAGGGCAACACAGCAACAGAGCAACCAAGGAGAGGGCAACACGGCAACACGGCAACCAAGGAGAGGGGAACACGGCAACCAAGGAGAGGGCAACATGGCAACATGGCAACCAAGGACAGAGCAACACGGCAACCAAGGAGAGGGCAACACGGCAACCAAGGAGAGGGCAACACGGCAACAGAGCAACCAAGGAGAGGGCAAGATGGCAACCAAGGAGAGGGCAACATGGCAACCAAGGAGCGGGCAACACGGCAACGGAGCAACCAAGCAGAGGGTAACATGGCAACCAAGGAGAGGGCAACACAGCAACAGAGCAACAGAGCAACCAAAGAGAGGGCAACACAGCAACAGAGCAACCAAGGAGAGGGCAACACGGCAACCAAGGAGAGGGCAACATGGCAACCAAGGAGCGGGCAACACGGCAATGGAGCAACCAAGTAGAGGGTAACATGGCAACCAAGGAGAGGGCAACACAGCAACAGAGCAACAGAGCAACCAAAGAGAGGGCAACACAGCAACAGAGCAACCAAGGAGAGGGCAACACGGCAACCAAGGAGAGGGCAACATGGCAACATGGCAACCAAGGAGAGGGCAACACAGCAACCAAAGAGAGGGCAACCCGGCATTCAAGGAGAGGGCAACACGGCAACATGGCAACCAAGGAGAGGGCAACACGGCAACCAAGGAGAGGGCAATAGAGCAACCAAGGAAAGGGCAACAGGGCAACCAAGGTGAGGGCAACACGGCAACCAAGGAGAGGGCAACACAGCAACCAAGGAGAGGGCAAAACAGCAACACGGCAACCAAGGAGAGAGCAACACAGCAACCAAGGAGAGGGCAACACGGCAACACGGCAACCAAGGAGAGGGCAACACGGCAACCAAGTAGAGGGCAACAGAGTGACCAAGGAGAGGGCAACACGGCAACCATGGAGAGGGCAACACGGCAACCAAGGAGAGGGCAACACGGCAACCAAGGAGAGGGCAATAGAGCAACCAAGGAGAGGGCAACAGGGCAACCAAGGAGAGGGCAACACGGCAACCAAGGAGAGGGCAACAGAGCAACCAAGGAGAGGGCAAAATGGCAACCAAGGAGAGGGCAACAGAGCGACCAAGGAGAGGGCAACACGGCAACCAAGGAGAGGGCAACACGGCAACAGAGCAACCAAGGAGAGGGCAACAGAGCGACCAAGGAGAGGGCAACACAGCAACATGGCAACCAAAGAGAGGGCAACACGGGAACACGGCAACCAAGGAGAGGGCAACACGGCAACAGAGCAACCAAGGAGAGGGTAACCTGGCAACCAAGGAGAGGGCAACACGGCAACACAGCAACAGAGCAACCAAAGAGAGGGCAACACAGCAACACGGCAACCAAGGAGAGGGCAACACTGCAACCAAGGACAGGGCAACACAGCAACAGAGCAACCAAGGAGAGGGCAACACGGCAACCAAGGAGAGGGCAACGCGGCAACATCGCAACCAAGGAGAGGGCAACACAGCAACACAGCAACCAAAGAGAGGGCAACACAGCAACAGAGCAACCAAGGAGAGTTCAATGGCAACACGGCAACCAAGGAGAGGGGAACACGGCAACCAAGGAGAGGGCAACATGGCAACATGGCAACCAAGGACAGAGCAACACGGCAACCAAGGAGAGGGCAACACGGCAACCAAGGAGAGGGCAACACGGCAACAGAGCAACCAAGGAGAGGGCAACACGGCAACCAAGGAGAGGGCAACATGGCAACCAAGGAGCGGGCAACACGGCAATGGAGCAACCAAGCAGAGGGTAACATGGCAACCAAGGAGAGGGCAACACAGCAAAAGAGCAACAGAGCAACCAAGGAGAGGGCAACATTGCAACATGGCAACCAAGGAGAGGGCAACACAGCAACCAAGAAGAGGGCAACCCGGCATTCAAGGAGAGGGCAACACGGCAACATGGCAACCAAGGAGAGGGCAACACGGCAACCAAGGAGAGGGCAACGCGGCAACATCGCAACCAAGGAGAGGGCAACACAGCAACACAGCAACCAAAGAGAGGGCAACACAGCAACAGAGCAACCAAGGAGAGTTCAATGGCAACACGGCAACCAAGGAGAGGGGAACACGGCAACCAAGGAGAGGGCAACATGGCAACATGGCAACCAAGGACAGAGCAACACGGCAACCAAGGAGAGGGCAACACGGCAACAGAGCAACCAAGGAGAGGGCAACACGGCAACCAAGGAGAGGGCAACATGGCAACCAAGGAGCGGGCAACACGGCAATGGAGCAACCAAGCAGAGGGTAACATGGCAACCAAGGAGAGGGCAACACAGCAACAGAGCAACAGAGCAACCAAAGAGAGGGCAACACAGCAACAGAGCAACCAAGGAGAGGGCAACACGGCAACCAAGGAGAGGGCAACATTGCAACATGGCAACCAAGGAGAGGGCAACACAGCAACCAAGGAGAGGGCAACCCGGCATTCAAGGAGAGGGCAACACGGCAACATGGCAACCAAGGAGAGGGCAACACGGCAACCAAGGAGAGGGCAATAGAGCAACCAAGGAAAGGGCAACAGGGCAACCAAGGAGAGGGCAACACGGCAACCAAGGAGAGGGCAACACAGCAACCAAGGAGAGGGCAACACAGCAACACGGCAACCAAGGAGAGGGCAACACGGCAACCAAGGAGAGGGCAACACAGCAACACAGCAACCAAAGAGAGGGCAACACAGCAACAGGGCAACACGGCAACACGGCAACCAAGGAGAGGGCAACACGGCAACCAAGTAGAGGGCAACAGAGTGACCAAGGAGAGGGCAACACGGCAACCATGGAGAGGGCAACACGGCAACCAAGGAAAGGGCAACACGGCAACCAAGGAGAGGGCAATAGAGCAACCAAGGAGAGGGCAACAGGGCAACCAAGGTGAGGGCAAAAGAGCGACCAAGGAGAGGGCAACACGGCAACCAAGGAGAGGGCAACACGGCAACCATGGAGAGGGCAACACGGCAACCAAGGAGAGGGCAACACGGCAACAGAGCAACCAAGGAGAGGGCAACAGAGCGACCAGGGTGAGGGCAACACAGCAACATGGCAACCAAAGAGAGGGCAACACGGGAACACGGCAACCAAGGAGAGGGCAACACGGCAACAGAGCAACCAAGGAGAGGGTAACCTGGCAACCAAGGAGAGGGCAACACGGCAACACAGCAACAGAGCAACCAAAGAGAGGGCAACACAGCAACAGGGCAACCAAGGAGAGGGCAACACGGCAACATGGCAACCAAGGAGAGGGCAACACTGCAACCAAGGAGAGGGCAACACGGCAACAGAGCAACCAAGGAGAGGGCAACACGGCAACCAAGGAGCGGGCAACACAGCAACACAGCAACCAAAGAGAGGGCAACACAGCAACAGAGCAACCAAGGAGAGCAATGGCAACACTGCAACCATCTAGAGGGGAACACGGCAACCAAGGAGAGGGCAACATGGCAACATGGCAACCAAGGACAGAGCAACACGGCAACCAAGGAGAGGGCAACACGGCAACCAAGGAGAGGGCAACACGGCAACAGAGCAACCAAGGAGAGGGCAACACGGCAACCAAGGAGAGGGCAACATGGCAACCAAGGAGAGGGCAACACGGCAACGGAGCAACCAAGCAGAGGATAACATGGCAACCAAGGAGAGGGCAACACAGCAACACAGCAACAGAGCAACCAAAGAGAGGGCAACACAGCAACACAACAACCAAGGAGAGGGCATCTAAGAAGAGGGCAACAGAGCAACCAAGAAGAGGGCAACACAGCAACACGGCAACAGAGCAACCAAGGAAAGGGCAACATGGCATTCAAGGAGAGGGCAACACAGCAACAGAGCATTCAAGGAGAGGGCAACACGGCAACCAAGGAGAGGGCAACACGGCAACATGGCAACCAAGGAGAGGGCAAAACGGCAACCAAGGAGAGGGCAACACGGCAACACGGCAACAGAGCATTCAAGGAGAGGGCAACATGGCAACACGGCAACCAAGGTGAGGGCAACATGGCAACATGGCAACCAAGCAGAGGGCAACACGGCAACACAGCACCCAAGGTGAGGGCAACTAAGAAGAGGGCAACAGAGCAACCAAGGAGAGGGCAACACAGCAACACGGCAACAGAGCAACCAAGGAGAGGGCAACATGGCAACATGACAACAGGGCCACCAAGGAGAGGGCAACACAGCAACAGGGCCACCAAGGAGAGGGCAACATGGGAACACAGCAACAGAGCGACCAAGGAGAGGGCAACAGGGCAACACAACAACCAAGCAGAGGGCAACAGGGCAACCTGGCAACACACAACATAGTAACACGGCAACAGGGAAACAGGGCAACACAGCAACATGCACTCTGAAAAAGTTGTTCCGTCTTAAAGTTGCATTGTTTTAAGGTTTCAATGTTTAAAAGTTGCATCGCTGTAAAATTGCATTATTGTAAAGTTGCATAGTTGTAAAGTTGTAATTTTGTAAATTTCTTTTGTTGTAAAGATCTGTTGTTGTAAAGTTGCCTTGTTGTAGAGTCGCATCGTTGTAAAGTTGCAATGATGTAAAGTCACAGTTTTGTGTTTTGCAAAACTGGAGGTGTCATATTACAGCTTTTTAGAGGCAAGGATGGAATGTTTTATAGATATTAAAGGATACCTTTGTAAAAGGCAAGGATGGAATAATTAACAGATATAAAATGATACCTTAAAAGCAAGAGTAGAATGTTTTATAGACATTAAAGATGAAATCTTTAGAAGGCAAGGACGGAATGTTTTAACATTAAAAGATGAAATCTTTGAAGGCAAGGATGAAATGTTTTCTAGACATTAAAGGATAATATCAGAAAAGGCAAGGATGGAATGTTTAACAAACATGAAAGGATGACATCTTTAAAGGCAAGGATGGAATGTTGGTGAAGCTGGGGATGATGATGGCTTTTTTCCTACTTTTGCCAGATAGAAGGCGGTAGTTGCCAATGTTTGTAAAAGTAGCTGCCAACCAATGACAGTCAACATAAGGCCGAGATAGCTCCGCCTCTTTGTCTCCAGGTTTGTGCCTCTGTAGTTTTGTCTGATGCAGCAGTGACCTCAGTCGGCCAATCAGGCATCTCTGTTCTCCCTCTCTCTCTGGCAGCTTATCAAGGTGATTAACCCACCTGTGTCCAATTACCAATCAGGGCTGAGAGCAGCAGAAAAGAGAGGCATGCTGGGAAATGCTTATTCCATGTGTTCCTCCAGCAGCTGTAACCAGGTCCTGCCTCACCTGTCCTGGGGCAAAGAGGCTACAAAGACGAGGTCAGAAGCACCGCGGTGTCTCTGAGGTGTCTGTTTACTGCTCTCTGATTGGATGTTCAGGAGGACAGATGAGTCTCTGTCAGCTCTGAGGTGTGGTCAGCTGTCATTGTAGGTCAGAGAGTCTCTAATGGTGTTAAAATGCTTCATTAGACCATGCTGATCTGGATTTCAGACCCTGACCCCTCCTCGCCGTGCGTCCTCCATCTGGTCATCATCATCATATCTGTGTTTGATCCAAACGCCGGCTCATCGCCACTACACAGGAAGTTAGGGCTCCTCTGAGGTTAACTCGTTAATAGTTTTCACAGCCACTCATTGACTCGCTGTCGGACCTGAACCAAGTTTGAAGGAAAAATGTTCATCGTCCTGGCCTGATAAACTCTCTGTGTCTCTGTGCCAAGTCTTCATCAGGTCATCGAGTCATGGTTTTATAAACCTGCTGATGAGTCTAGTTAATCTGACTCGTTCTTTCTGGAGGCTTTGACTTTAGACCAGTCTGGCTGTTCTGAAGACTCGTTTCAATGGTGTAACAAAGTTCTATTCCAGATTTTTGATTCCTTTTCAAACAGGGAAGATTCTAGAAGAGTCTCTAAACACTGACATGTTCCGTGAAGGGGCCCACTTTCAGGACCTGATATGTAAACGTTGTCAGGTATTCATGGCATCATGGACATATCTCAGATAAATTCTTTAATACACTTTAATGGATGACATCATCTTCAAAGGCAAGGATGGAATGTTTTAGAACCTTTAATGGATGACATCATCTTCAAAGGCAAGTATGGAATGTTTAAGAACCTTTGATGGATGACATCATCTTCAAAGGCAAGGATGCAATGTTTAAGAACCTTTGATGGATGACATCATCTTCAAAGACAAGGATGGAATGTTTTAGAACCTTGAATGGATGACATCATCTTCAAAGCCAACGATGGAATTTGTAAGAACCTTAAAGGGATGACATCATCTTCAAAGGCAAGTATAAAATGTTTTAGTACCTTAAATGGATGACATCATCTTCAAAGCCAAAGATAGAATGTTTTAGAACCTTTAATGGATGACATCTTCTTCAAAGCCAAGGATGGAATGTTTTTGAACCTTTAATGGATGACATCATCTTCAAAGCCAAAGACAGAATGTTTTAGAACCTTTAATGGATGACATCTTCTTCAAAGCCAAGGATGGAATGTTTTAGAACCTTTAATGGATGACATCATCTTCAAAGCCAAAGACAGAATGTTTAAGAACCTTAAATGGATGACATCTTCAAAGGGGAAGGATGGAAGGTTTAAGAACCTTGAATGGATGACAACATCTTCAAAGGCGGGGATGAAATATTTTAGAACCTTTGATGAATGACATCATCTCCAAAGGCAAGGATAGAGTGTTTCATAACCTTTAGTGGATGACATCATCTTCAAGGCCAAAGATAGAATACTTTAGAACCCTAAATAGATGACATCATACTCAAAGCCAAGGATGGAATGTTTTAGTACCTTAAATGGATGACATCTTCTTCAAAGCCAAAAAAAGAATGTTTTTGGAACCTTAAATGGATGACATCTTCTTCAAAGCCAAAAACAGAATGTTTTTGGAACCTTAAATGGATGACATCTTCTTCAAAGCCAAGGATGGAATGTTTAAGAACCTTAAATGGATGACATCTTCAAAGGGGAAGGATGGAAGGTTTAAGAACCTTGAATGGATGACAACATCTTCAAAGGCGGGGATGAAATATTTTAGAACCTTTGATGAATGACATCATCTCCAAAGGCAAGGATAGAGTGTTTCATAACCTTTAGTGGATGACATCATCTTCAAGGCCATCGATAAAATACTTTAGAATCTTGAATGGAGGACAACTTCAAAGCCAAGGATGGAATGTTTTTGTTTGTTTATGATCCTGAATGGAGGACATCTTCTTTAAAGGCAAGGATGGAATATTTTTGTTTGTTTATGATCATGAATGGAGGACATCTTCTTCAAAGGCAAGGATGGAATGTTTTAGAACCTTTAACAGATGACATCATCAAAGGCAGAGGATGGAATGTTAGTGAAGCTTTAGATTTTGGGAGCTTTTTCCCTCTGTTTTGCCAAGCAGTAGATTGTCGTTGGCAACCATATCCCCCCACCTTTGAAAAGTTGCAAACAAAGGTCCGTCAACCTGAGGTAAGGATTGTTGGTTTCTCTGTGTTCTATTAATGAAAACATACAAACATCTTTGCCAGATGGATCCTCAGACCTGAATCTGGACTATCTGTTGACATTGGAGGTTAACTGCTTGATTTATGGCCCCCAGTCTGACACGGGCCCCGGCCCCCACCGTCTATGGTTACACCTCTGGTTTGTTCCTTCTCTGGCCTCGTTACAGGACTCGGCCTCGAGTCAGATAAATAAAAAGTGGAGTCGTTGACAGTCTTTCAGGTCAGAGGATTTAGACGTTAAATCAGAGCTGAACGATGGCGGTGGGTTCCATGTTTGTCCTCCTCTGAGAGATTCATCAGCATGAGGAAGAAGAGCTGGCTCTGGGATTCCCTCCATTAATGGATGTCAGCCTGGAGGGAGATGACGGGAGACAACGGGAGGAAACGGGGGGACAGGAGGGAGGACAGAGGGGAGGACAGGGGATTTAGGGGGAGGATAAGGCAAGGATAAAGGGTGAAGGATTCTGGCAGGTAGTCTGGGGAAGCCCCGGTGTTTTCTGAGGAGAGGATCTTTGAGATTGATGATCCTCTTGGTGATGAATCCTGAATCTGTTTCTTAGATTGTATCTCTCGTCATCAGGGCCAAATGTTGGGCTGGTTCTTCTTCTGTGGTGGATAGCTGGAGGACTGAATTCTTTGAAGCTGACCTTGGATCACCTCCCTCCTTCCTCCCCCCGTCCTTTGAGGTCCATGTTTGGCTCTGCGCCGTCACACCTGGCTCTGATAAATCCGTTTTCCTGCTGAGGTGAAGAAAAGAGGCCGAGCTCTGGAGCAGATTTCTCAGAAAACATTTTCAGTTTCAGACTGTCGATATCTCCGTTAGAGAACGTTCTTTATGAGGCTCTGAAATCCACATTTACATGGTTTCAGATCCTCTCTGAGACCGCCTGAGCACTTTTATCTTCAACCTTCAAATCAAGAACCACAACTGTGAAAACCACTTCCTGTTAGAAAGGTGACCGTATAAGGGCAACAACAATATGTGAAGGCAAGAATGGAACATTTGTAGATATAAAACAACAACATCACCACTAAAGGCAAGGATTGAATGTTTGTAGATATAAAACAACAACATCACCACTTTAGGCAAGGATGGAATGTTTGTAGACATAAAACAACAACATCACCACTAAAGGCAAGGATGGAATGTTTCACATGCATTAATGGGTGATGTACTCTTCAAAGGCAGACGATGTGTGGACCAATCAGAGAGGATGTTTGGACCAATCAGAGAGGATGTTTGGACCAATCAGAGAGGATGTTTGGACCAATCAGACAGGATGTTTGGACCAATCAGAGAGGATGTGTGGACCAATCAGACAGGATGTGTGGACCAATCAGAGAGGATGTGTGGACCAATCAGAGAGGATGTTTGGACCAATCAGAGAGGATGTTTGGACCAATCAGACAGGATGTTTGGACCAATCAGAGAGGATGTGTGGACCAATCAGAGAGGATGTTTGGACCAATCAGAGAGGATGTGTGGACCAATCAGAGGATTGATGTGTGTCTAATCAGACTCAGAGATGGGGGTGAGTCTGAGAACACATGGAGAGGATGAGAGAGTTAGAGGTAGTTATGTCAGTGACGGCAGCAGAAACAGAGCTTCAGTGAACAGATGGATGTCACATTGGTTTATTCTACACAGAGCTGCTCTCTCTCTTTCTCGCATGGAAAATCAATCATTTGATATAAAGGAGACTTTTAGATCAAATTGGCCGTTCACTTTAAAGCAGAAACTCTGAGTCTAACGTCATTATGTAAATAATAAATGGAGATATCAGACTAATGAGGGAATTTAATCAACAACACCTTTAGAATCCATGAGGAGAAAATTAAATACGATAAAAAATGAGTTAAATAAATATTTTAAAGTAATTTAAACTGCAGTGATTGAACATGTTTGTCTGATTTTTCATTAAAATAAATCTGAATGATGATGGAGGTAAAGGATGAGCTCTGCTGCCACCTGCTGGACAGAACGTCTCACTACAGCTACAACACTGATCTGTTAGTCCAGATCCTCCAGGCTGACCCCAGTGCATGCTGGGAGACGTAGTCATGACTGAATCAGAACTAATAAAGAATCCTCCCACTGACCATAAATGCATTTGTGATGAAGTGAGTCTAAATTGCCCGTAGGTGTGAGTGTCAGGTGTTTCATAGAGTCCAGAATCAGAGGTATTGATTATTGATTATTGATTATTGATCGTCAGATTTGATCATAGAGGGTTTGAATGTGCTGGGCTGAATATCTAATGAGGAGGAGGCGGAGTCATGGTGTCTGCCCTTATCCAATCAGCTGTCAGATCACTGATTAACCCTTCAGTGTCCACTCTTCATCTTCACTGTTTAACTCTGTCAGACAGAGCGGCTCTGCTGCTGTGATTGATCACTGATTGACTGATCAATCACACCCTCTAAAGAGACAGACAGCATTTACCAGAAAAGCTGGGACAGAAAGAGCGGCAGAATGTTTGAAATCAGTAAAGGATCTAAACGTCAGACCTCATTCATAACCTCAGGGGCATTCCTCAGCCTCTAGGACTGATCCTGGACTCTGATTGGTCCAGCTGAGGAGGGTCTCTGACTTTCTCTGTTCAAACAGACAGAGGAGTTTAGACCCTGACCTTTGACCCCTCCAAAAACTGTTTTCTCTGAGGATCAATGCAGACAAACGGAGGCAGTAATGATTGTCACAGCGTCGGTTTAATCATTCACCTCACGCAGCGCTCTTCAGCCCGGCTCAGACCGTGTCTGGGTCTTTGTGTCTCTGGTCTCTGGGTCTCTGAAGGCTCCTGTCGCTGTTCGGACCGCCGTCATGTCTCAGCTGGTCGAGTGCGTCCCAAACTTCTCCGAGGGGAGAAACCAGCAGGTCAGAGGTTTCTCCTGGGTCCAGGTTTTTTCTGGGTCCAGGTTTTTCTGGGTTAGGGTTTAAAGGACTAACAGGCTGCTTTGTTCTAGACTTCTCTGCCCTCCTCTAACTAACTCTCCCGCTGTAGATCAGTGGTTCTCAAGCTGTGGATCTAGACCCATCAGGGTCCTGGGGCTCCTTCATGAGGGCCTAGACTACACCCACATGTTTTTCTGTGTTAATGGCGACGTCTCAGTCTTTATTTACAGGTTTAGACCCGGTCTCTGCTTCTCTGTGGGTACCAGCGCTGCTTTAAGCTAGCTCTCCCAGAATCCACTAAAATGTCTGAGTCCGACGGCGCCCTCCTGTGTTTCCTGTGTTTCCTGTGTTTACCGTTTTCCCCGTTTTTGTGACTCAGGTGATCGATGCGATCTCCACGGCGATCTCTGAGACGCCGGGCTGCAGCCTGCTGGACGTGGACCCCGGGTCCTCCACCAACCGCACCGTCTACACCTTCGTGGGCTCTCCTGACGCCGTGGTGCAGGGGGCGCTGAACGCCGCCCGCCGCGCCTTCAGCCTCATCGACATGAGCAAACACTCAGGTGAGCAGCAGCCTACGCCATGAAACAGGAAGTTAAACAGCAGGGGCAGCAGAGGCTCATCAGTTAGAGATTTACCCACTACTAAACATCTGTAACCATGGCAACTAAGATCAGCTGATTTACCTAAACAAAGAGGAAACCTGACTCCGTCCTTCCTCAACGGCTCCGCCCACTTCTTGCCACTAAAGTTGGCAATGCTTCTGTACAGTTTCCCTGAGACTGAATGTCCACATCTGATCTGATATTGCGAGTCTACGTTGCCAACATTTGCGAGGAGGTGGGACCAGACAGCAACTTTACCAAATGTTGCCAACATTATTGTCCAATGAAACGTTGCGCAGGAGCCAGTCTTTATTGTTGGTAGTGAACTCTATCATTAGCCAATCAGGTACTGTCAAGGACTCCTGTTTGTTACCATGGTAACAGTTTGACTTGGTATCATGACGCCCTGTAACCTGTCCAGGTGAGCATCCTCGGACCGGAGCCCTGGACGTCTGCCCCTTCATCCCGGTCCAGGACGTCTCCATGGACGACTGCGTCCGCTGTGCCAACGAGTTCGGACAGAAGCTCGCCGAGATGCTGCACGTGCCCGGTGAGAGCCACGATACGCCAGAGATAAACACATACGTTAAAAAATGATTAAAATACCAACAATAATAATGACAGTAATTAAAAACAATAATAATAATAGTAAAATAATAAATATTTAAATAAAGTCTCCGTGGTCATCAGTGGTTCTAAGTCTGTGTGGTCCTCAGTCTACCTGTATGGACTAGCGGCTCTCAGAGAGTCCAGGCGGAGTCTACCTGCAGTCAGAGCTGGAGAGTATGAAGCTCTACCTGACAAGGTGAGGCTACAGTACTGTCCCAGAGCATTGTGGGAAATTTAGGACAGCTGGTCTTAGAGATATGTCACAATGGTTTTTTTCTCCTCCAGCTCAGGCAAGCTGATTGGTCCCCTGACTTTGGCCCCGCCCAGTTTGTACCATCATGGGGTGCCACAGTAACGGGGGCTCGTAAGTTCCTGATCGCCTACAACGTGAATCTGATCAGCACCAAGGAGCAGGCACACCGCATCGCTCTGAACATCAGAGAGCAGGGGCGGAGCAAAGACCAGGTAACACACAGACCTGAGGGGGCGGAGCAAAGACCAGGTAACAAACAGACCTGAGGGGTAGGAGCAAAGACCAGTTAACACACAGACCTGAGGGGGCGGAGCGAAGACCAGGTAACACACAGACCTGAGGGGGCGGAGCAAAGACCAGGTAACACACAGACCTGAGGGGGCGGGGCAAAGACCAGGTAACACACAGACCTGAGGGGTAGGAGCAAAGACCAGGTAACACACAGACCTGAGGGGGCGGGGCAAAGACCAGGTAACACACAGACCTGAAGGGGTGGGGCAAAGACCAGGTAACACAAAGACCTGAGGGGGCGGAGCGAAGACCAGGTAACACACAGACTTTAGGGGTGGAGCAAAGACCAGGTAACACACAGACCTGAGGGGGCGGGGCAAAGACCAGGTAACACACAGACCTGAGGGGGCGGGGCAAAGACCAGGTAACACACAGACCTGAAGGGGTGGGGCAAAGACCAGGTAACACAAAGACCTGAGGGGGCGGAGCGAAGACCAGGTAACACACAGACCTTAGGGGTGGAGCAAAGACCAGGTAACACACAGACCTGAGGGGGCGGGGCAAAGACCAGGTAACACACAGACCTTAGGGGTGGGGTAAAGACCAGGTAACACACGGACCTGAGGGGGTGGGGTAAAGACCAGGTAACACAGAGACCAGCAGAGGCAGAGCAAGGATATATAGTGTATTTATGCATATTTTTTGTGTATTTATGTCTATATTTTTGTGTACTTATATTTTTTGTGTATTTATATATATATTTTGTGCATTTATGTATATTTTTGTGTATTTTTGTGGGTTTTGTATTTTGTATTTTGTATCTGTATTTGTATTTATGTCTCTGTTTTCTTTATTGTGTGTAGCCCGGTCGGCTGCAGCAGGTCCAGGCGATGGGTTGGTACCTGGACGAGTCAAACATTGCTCAGGTGTCCACCAACATCCTGGACCACGAACTGACGCCGCTTCACCGAGTCTACCAGGAAGTGTGCCGGGACGCCAAGGTCAGAAACGCTGCGGTGTTACTATGGCAACCTTAATAGAAGCAAAGATGGTCAAAGTAGTGAACAAATACAAGCAACTATTGCACAATGCAGCAGTTGGCAACAATTGGGAAAGTGATTGGAGCTGATGAGCAGCAACCACGTTCATAAATGTTGCCAATGTTTTTGTGCAACTAAAGCACTGCTCCCTCTCTTTTTAACTTTTCACGTTTCTTTACGTCATCAGCTCTTTATGTCAACTATCAAACTCATCTACAACCAAACTGTCTTTCTATGTGTTTTTTTGTGTTTACGTGACGTTTGCGTGACCTTTGCGTGACCTTTGCGTGTTCAGGAGCTGAAGTTGCCCGTGGTTGGCTCTCAGATTGTGGGTCTGATCCCGCTGAAGGCTGTTCTGGATGCTGCAGACGACTTCATCACCACAGAGAAGCTCTTCATCGTGGAGGAGGAGCACAAAGTCCGACTGGTGAGAGCGGGCTTATTAAACACCATCTTTGTTACCATGGCAACGAGCTGAAGTAAACATGTGTGTTTCCAGGTGATCAGTAAGCTGGGTCTGGACTCTCTGGGTCCGTTCAACCCCAAGGAGAGAATCATCGAGTAAGTCTGAGACCGCTGTCAGTCTTTCCTCAGAGACGGGTCCAGACGTCACTAATCACTCGTCTGTCTGTTACCTGTCCAGGTACATGGTGAGCTCAGGGGAGGACGGACGCCTCGTCTCTCTGTCTCTGCAGCAGTTTGTTCGGAGCGTTGGAGCCAGGACGGCGGCCCCTGGTGGAGGATCGGTTTCTGCAGCCGTGGCTGCTCTGGTACGATTCACAAACATTCACATCATTGAAGATGGTTTCCTAAACTCCTCAACAGCTCCACACATGGTCACAGATGTTCTCAACACTGCTGTGCAATTTACAACGCTACCAGCTTCACCAACATTCCATCCTCTACCTGTGATGATGTCATCAGAGATTACTAAACATTCCATCCCCTTGCCTTTGAAGATGATGTCATCAGAGATTACTAAACATTCCATCCCCTTGCCTTTGAAGATGATGTCATCAGAGATTACTAAACATTCCATCCCCTTGCCTTTGAAGATGATGTCATCAGAGATTACTAATCATTCTCTCCTTGCCTTTGAAGACGATGTCATCAGAGATTACTAAACATTCTCTCCTTGCCTTTGAAGATGATGTCATCAGAGATTACTAAACATTCTCTCCTTGCCTTTGAAGATGATGTCATCAGAGATTACTAAACATTCTCTCCTTGCCTTTAAAGATGATGTCATCAGAGATTACTAATCATTCTCTCCTTGCCTTTGAAGATGATGTCATCAGAGATTACTAAACATTCTCTCCTTGCCTTTGAAGATGATGTCATCAGAGATTACTAAACATTCTCTCCTTGCCTTTGAAGATGATGTCATCAGAGAATACTAAACATTCCATCCCCTTGCCTTTGAAGATGATGTCATCAGAGATTACTAAACATTCAATCCTTGCCTTTGAAGATGATGTCATCAGAGATTACTAAACATTCCATCCTTGCCTTTGAAGATGATGTCATCAGAGATTACTAAACAATCAATCCTTGCCTTTGGAGATGATGTCATCAGAGATTACTAAACATTCTCTCCTTGCCTTTGAAGATGATGTCATCAGAGATTATTAAACATTCTCTCCTTGCCTTTGAAGATGTCATCAAAGATGACTAAACATTCCATCCTTGGCTCTGAAGATGATGTCATCAGAGATTACTAAACATTCCATCCTTGCCTTTGAAGATGATGTCATCAGAGATTACTCAACATTCCATCCTTGCCTCTGAAGATGATGTCTTCAGAGATTATTAAACATTCCATCCTTGCCTTTGAAGATGATGTCATTAGAGATTACTAAACAATCAATCCTTGCCTTTGGAGATGATGTCATCAGAGAATACTAAACATTCCATCCCCTTGCCTTTGAAGATGATGTCATCAGAGATTACTAAACATTCAATCCTTGCCTTTGAAGATGATGTCATCAGAGATTACTAAACATTCCATCCTTGCCTTTGAAGATGATGTCATCAGAGAGTACTAAACATTCTCTCCTTGCCTTTGAAGATGATGTCATCAGAGATTATTAAACATTCTCTCCTTGCATTTGAAGATGTCATCAGAGATTACACGAAATTCCATCCTTGCCTTTGAAGATGATGTCATCAGAGTTAACTCAACAATCCATCCTTGCCTCTGAAGATGATGTCTTCAGAGATTATTAAACATTCCATCCTTGCCTTTGAAGATGATGTCATCAGAGATTACTAAACATTCAATCTTTGCCTTTGAAGATGATGTCATCAGAGATTACTAAACATTCCATCCTTGCCTTTGAAGATGATGTCATCAGAGATTACTTAACAATCAATCCTTGCCTTTGGAGATGATGTCATCAGAGATAACTAAACATTCTCTCCTTGCCTTTGAAGATGATGTCATTAGAGATTACTAAACATTCCATCCTTGCCTTTGAAGATGATGTCATCAGAGATTAATTAACAATCAATCCTTGCCTTTGGAGATGATGTCATCAGAGATCATTAAACATTCTCTCCTTGCCTTTGAAGATGTCATCAAAGATTACACAACATTCCATCCTTGGCTCTGAAGATGATGTCATCAGAGATTACTAAACATTCCATCCTTGCCTTTGAAGATGATGTCATCAGAGATTACTAAACATTCTCTCCTTGCCTTTGAAGATGATGTCATCAGAGATTATTAAACATTCTCTCCTTGCCTTTGAAGATGTCATCAGAGATTACACAAAATTCCATCCTTGCCTTTGAAGATGATGTCATCAGAGATTACTCAACATTCCATCCTTGCCTCTGAAGATGATGTCTTCAGAGATTATTAAACATTCCATCCTTGCCTTTGAAGATGATGTCATCAGAGATTATTAAACATTCTCTCCCTGCCTTTGAAGATGATGTCATCAGAGATTACTAAACATTCCATCCCCTGGCCTTTGAAGATGATGTCATCAGAGATTACTAAACATTCTCTCCTTTCCTTTGAAGGTGATGTCATCAGAGATTACTAATCATTCTCTCCTTCCCTTTAAAGATGATGTCATCAGAGATTACTAATCATTTTCTCCTTGCCTTTGAAGATGATGTCATCAGAGATTACTAAACATTCAATCCTTGCCTTTGAAGATGATGTCATCAGAGATTACTAAACATTCTCTTCTTGCTTTTGAAGATGATGTCATCAGAGATTACTAAACATTCTCTCCTTGCCTTTGAAGATGATGTCATCAGAGATTACTAAACATTCCATCCTTGCCTTTGAAGATGATGTCATCAGAGATTACTAAACATTCTCTCCTTGCCTTTGAAGATGATGTCATCAGAGATGACTAAACATTCCATCCTTGCCTTTGAAGATGATGTCATCAGAGATTACTAAACATTCCATCCTTGCCTCTGAAGATGATGTCATCAGAGATAACTAAACATTCTCTCCTTGCCTTTGAAGATGATGTCATTAGAGATTACTAAACATTCCATCCTTGCCTTTAAAGATGGTGTCATCAGAGATTACTAAACATTCCATCCTTGCCTTCGAAGATGATGTCTTCAGAGATTACTAAACATTCTCTCCTTGCCTTTGAGGATTATGCCATAAGAGATTTCTAAACATTCCATCCTTGCCTTTGATGATGATGTCATTAGAGATTACTAAACATTCCACCCTCGCCTTTAAAGATGGTGTCATCAAAGATTACTAAACATTTCATCCTTGCCTTTGAAGATGTCATCAGAGATTATCAAACATTCTCTCCTTGCCTTTGAAGATGATGTCATTGGAGATTACTAAACATTCTCTCCTTGCCTTTGAAGATGATGTCATCAGAGATTATTAAACATTCTCTCCTTGCCTTTGAAGATGATGTCATCAGAGATTACTAAACATTCTCTCCTTGCCTTTGAAGATGATGTCATCAGAGATTACTAAACATTCTCTCCTTGCCTTTGAAGATGATGTCATCAGAGATTATTAAACATTCTCTCTTTGCCTTTGGAGATGATGTCATCAGAGATAATTAAACATTCCATCCCCTTGCCTTTGAAGATGATGTCATCAGAGATTACTAAACATTCTCTCCTTGCCTTTGAAGATGATTTCATCAGAGATGACTAAACATTCTTTCCTTGCCTTTGAAAATGATGTCATCAGAGATTACTAAACATTCCATCCTTGCCTCTGAAGATGATGTCATCAGAGATAACTAAGCTTTCCATCCTTGCCTTTGAAGATGATGTCATCAGAGATCATTAAACATTCTCTCCTTGCCTTTGAAGATGATGTCATCAGAGATTACTAAACATTCTCTCCTTGCCTTTGAAGATGATGTCATCAGAGATTACTAAACATTCAATCCTTGCCTTTGGAGATGATGTCATTAGAGATTACTAAACATTCAATCCTTGCCTTTGGAGATGATGTCATCAGAGATCATTAAACATTCCCTCCTTGCTTTTTTGTTGGTGTGTACCTCTGTGGTCAAACAGTCAGCCTGTGTGTGTTCTATCCTGTAGGGAGCGGCTCTGGGTGCCATGGTGGGTCAGATGACATATGGGAAACGTCAGTTCGAGAACCTGGACAGCGTGATGAGGCGGCTGATTCCTCCGTTTCATGAAGCGATGAACGAGCTGCTGCTGATGGTGGACGCTGACTCGACCGCCTTCAACAGCTACATGGTGAGCAGGATGCTGGGACAGATGTCGCCATGTTTATGGCGTCATATAAGCATGTCGACCTTAGATATTGTCCGGGTGAGTTGTGGTGAATCACAGCTTTTGTTGTGTTTCAGGCGGCGCTGAAGATGCCGAAGAGCACGGCCGAGGACGTCAGGAAGTGAGTGTTTGAGTTAAACAGATGTTCAAAATGATTGGTGCAGATGTGACAGGTATGCCTGCTGTTCCTGACCTCTGACCTTTGATCCATACCTGAGGCGGGAGACAGCCATGCAGGATGGTCTGAAGCGAGCAGTGGGCGTTCCTCTGGCATTGGCTGAGCGTGTCAGCGTCCTGTGGCCGTCTCTGAAGGAAATGGTTGTTCATGGAAACATTGCCTGCAAGTCGGATGCTCAGGTGAAGCAGACGCCATCTTTATTTGTTTTTATCTGAGCTTCTTTTCTTTTTCTATCAGATGACCATGTCTTTCTTCTTTTAGGTGGCTGCTAAAGCTCTGGAGACGGCGGTCTTTGGGGCATACTACAACGTCACCATCAACCTGAAAGACATCACAGATGAAGACTTCAAGATGGCGGTACGCTCCTCCTGATCTTTACACCCTGTCTGTGGTCATTTAAACATACTGCCTCCTGTTTGGTGGCAATTAAATCTGCTAGCTTCTCTGTTATCATTCAAAAATGTAACTTCCTGTCTGTTAGCTTTAATGTGCAACTTCCCTTCTGTTAGTTCAAATTTGTAAGTTCCTGAATGTTGGCAGTGAAATTCTGCTTCTTGTCTTTTGGCATCAAACCTGCTACTTCTTGTCTGTGGTCACTTAAGCCTACTGCTTCTTGTCTGTTGGTGATTAAATGTGCATGTCTTCCTCCCTGTTAGCATTCAAAAGTTCAACTTCCTGTCAGTTTAAATGTCCACCTTCTGTACATCCAGGTTTAAAAGTGTAACTTCCTGTCTGTTAGTTCAAATGTGCTGCTTCCAGTCTGTTGTCGATAAATGTGCACCTTCCTGTTAGTTGGCATTTAAAGTACTGCCTTCTGTCTGTCCTGTGTTTAGTCATGTTACTTCATGTTTTATTTGTTTTTGGCCTCAGATGCTGAAGAGAGCAGCCGCGTTGCTGCAGGAAGCGAAAGAGAGCGCCGCTGCCGTCCTCCTTGCTGCAGATGACAGGAAGTAAAGCTACCCTCACCAAAGACCTTGGAGTGAGCTGCTCTGTGATTGGATAATCCTAAAAGCAGTGCATTCTGGGAGTTGTAGTTGTTTGAATAGAATCAGTATTTTCATCATGAATGATCATCACGAGTATAAACAGACTGGTTTTAATTCAAAGTGATTTAGAGTGACCTGAGTCAGGACATGGTCACCATGGCGACAGAATAAATAAATAAATAAATAGATAAATAAATAGAACTAATTGTTTGTCTGGTTATTCTGTGGGTAATTTATTCACTCAAACTGTTTTAAAGTCTGGACTCCTGAAGAAGAATTTAAATAGATCTATCTCCTGATTGGCTAATGCCTTGGCGAGGTTTCTGATTGGCTGACAGTGACAGTAGGGTAGGGGTTTGAGAAGAAGAGCAACCTTTGACCTCTAAGTCCACAGTGGTATCCCAGATGGCCTGGTTCCCCTCTCATAGTCCTGACCATGTCACCACAGTCGGTCTGGAGCTCTGACCTGATTGGATGATATTTTGAGCATGTGATAAATCCTCTGATGATTATTGGTTCAGTCATAAAATTTAAACATGAACCAGGAGCACGCTGGACTACACAACCCACAATGCATGGCAGCCCTGAGCAGAAGAGGAGAATAATCTTTGAGGATTAACAACCAATTAACAATGACCAGATTAACAAGGTTCAATCAAAGATGGCCGACACGATCAGGTAAGACTGGGGTCGTTAGTCCACATCCAGGCTGAGATTAACACCGGCAGAGTCCTGGACCAGGACCTGACCTTTAACCCCTCCATTTAGAGTTGGCAGAAGAGGAGAATAATCTTTGAGGATTAACAACCAATTAACAATGACCAGATTAACAAGGTCCAATCAAAGATGGCCGACACGATCAGGTAAGACTGGGGTCGTTAGTCCCCATCCAGGCTGAGATTAACACCGGCAGAGTCCTGGACCTGACCTTTAACCCCTCCATTTACAGTTGGCCCCCGTAAACAGAGTCACTGGTGTAGTGGTGAAATCTGCTACCATGAAATATGATGACCCCTCTACTTTTTGATTCATGGTCAGGGGTAGACGGCCTTTATGGAGACAGACGATAACAGCGGACTGCAGAGATGTGAATGATCTACAGGACCAGGATGATGAAACCTGATTCAGTGATTGGATGATTACTGATCAGATCTGTGGAGCAAAGAGCAGAGTCAGACTGGACCAGTACAGATCCTGTTCCTGCTCAGGTCAATCATCCTACGGTAGAAAGTATGACGACCCCTCCCATTCAGTTTCACCTCTGCCTGATTCCCTCCATGCGCTGTTCTCAGCCATGTTTTCCTCTGTCAGGTGTTTGGAGTTGGCATTAGGGGGTGGGGCTGTGAGGAGTCGTCAGGTAATTGCTGCTCACCTGAGCAGGGCCTTCAGTCAGGTAGATCAGCCAGCTGGGCCTGCTGCCGACATCTCATGACAATCACACCATACATTCCCTCATCCATACATTCCAGACATGACTGATAGCTCCCATTTACGTAGCACATTCCTTATTTGATCAGTTTTATCATGTTTTACTGACAAATATACATTTGTTATTCCTTTAAACTATGTGTCTGTTCTCTCTATGAGACTTCCCTGAGCCCGGTTATAACAAAAGGGCCTCCTGAAGATGGATGAGTGGGTCAGCACACCATCTGGAGACCAGGAGCATGGATCTAACCCTGAAAGACCACCGTCAGGTAGAAGCTCACCTGGATGACTGAGACTGAGTGAATGTGGGAATAAAATCACAGAAGAAATTTGATCTCAGGATTCGGACATTGATCTCTAAATTCTGACTTTGATCCTTTAATTCCAGCTTTGATCTCAGAATTCTGACTTTGATCCTTTAATTCCAGCTTTGATCTCAGAATTCCGACTTTGATCCTTTAATTCCAGCTTTGATCTCAGAATTCCGACTTTGATCCTTTAATTCCAGCTTTGATCTCAGAATTCTGACTTTGATCCTTTAATTCCAGCTTTGATCTCAGAATTCTGACTTTGATCCCTTAATTCCAGCTTTGATCTCATAATTCTGACTTTGATCCTTTAATTCCAGCTCTGATCTCAGAATTCTGACTTTTATCTCAGAATTCCGACTTTGATCTCATAATTCTGACTTTGATCCTTTAATTCTGACTTTAATCTCAGAATTCCGACTTTGATCTCATAATTCTGACTTTGATCCTTTAACTCTGACTTTGATCTCAGGATTCTGACTTTGATCTAATAATTCTGACTTTGATCTAATAATTCTGACTTTGATCTAATAATTCTGACTTTGATCTAATAATTCTGACTTTGATCTGAGAATTCTGACTTTGATCTAATAATTCTGACTTTGATCTAATAATTCTGACTTTGATCTAATAATTCTGACTTTGATCTAATAATTCTGACTTTGATCTAATAATTCTGACTTTGATCTGAGAATTCTGACTTTGATCTAATAATTCTGACTTTGATCCTTTAATTCTGACTTTTATCTCAGAATTCTGACTTTTATCTCAGAATTCCGACTTTGATCTAATAATTCTGACTTTGATCCTTTAATTCTGACTTTTATCTCAGAATTCCGACTTTGATCTAATAATTCTGACTTTGATCCTTTAACTCTGACTTTGATCTCTTCATCTGACAGAAGCATAGTTTCTACAGTTTAAGGTAATACAGATGTGCTGCTGATGTTGTTAATCAATAATGATAATCTTGACCTCATGCATCTTAACAATAACAGTGTTCCGTAACTGAGCAGCCTTACTTTATCTGTCTGCAGGTAGTTCACCTGGTTAATGTTTGACGCAGACCCGCCCCCCTGTTGGTCACTTCCTGTTTAAAGTTTACTCTGAGAGCTGTGACACAGTTCGTTCTCCTGTTTAACCTCCAGCTACAGGTAAGAAACCCCTCCACCCACTTTACCATTAACAGTCTTATTTTAGAGCTGCTGTTTCTGGAGGATACCTGACCAGGTGAACTTTGATAATCACTTTGATAATCCGTCATGTTATCAACGGTGATTTTTGGTTTTCTAGTCCAGGTCTTCCCTCGACCTGTGAGCCGAGATAAGGAGCACAGTCACAACGTCCAATAGAATCCAACATCACAGTAAACAAGTGTTCTCTAATGTTCTGATCCCCTCATGTACTGTGTTATTAAAATGGCCAAAATATTAGGAACATTTTAGACACGATACTCAGTTATCTGTTTCAACTGCAGGTGAAAGAACTCACGCCATGAGCAAGAACCAGGACCCAGAGGACGGCCCCACTCCCTCTAAACGTGGGCTAAGACATGGACCTGGACCTGGACCTGGATCTAAACCTGGACCTGGACCGAGCTGTGTGTCCTATAAGAGTGATCAGTCACAGGATTTCCTTATTACATTTAAAAGACACCACCAGTCTGCTGCAGAGAGGTCAGCCTTCAGTCTCTGATCCAGAACAAATGTAAACCCTTTTAGTGTCTGAAACCGCTGAAAAAACTCTGGTTTCTCTGAGTCTTCTCTGATTTCTCAGATTTCTCTGAGTCTTCTCTGATTTCTCAGATTTCTCTGAGTCTTCTCTGATTTCTCTGAGTCTTCTCCGATTTCTCCGATTTCTCTGATTTCTCTGAGTCTTCTCTGATTTCTCTGATTTCTCTGATTTCTCTGATTTTTCTCTGATTTCTCTGATTTCTCTGAGTTTTCTCTGATTTCTCTGATTTCTCTGAGTCTTCTCTGATTTCTCTGATTTCTCTGAGTCTTCTCTGATTTTTCTCTGATTTCTCTCTGATTTTTCTCTGATTTCTCTGAGTTTTCTCTGATTTCTCTGATTTCTCTGATTTCTCTTATTTCTCTGATTTTGCTCTGTGGTCTCTGATTTTTCTCTGTGGTCTCTGATTTTTCTCTGTGGTCTCTGATTTTTCTCTGTGGTCTCTGATTTTTCTCTGTGGTCTCTGATGTTCTTCAGTGTTCTCTGCTGTCTCTGATTTCTTCAGTGTTCTCTGTGCTCTCGTTGTCTTCAGTGTTCCTCTGTGCTGTCTTGTCTTCAGTGTTCTCTGTGCTGTCTCTGTCTTCAGTGTTTTTCAGTGTCTCTGTGTCTGTGGTTTTCTCTGTGGTTCTTCAGTGTTTTGTGCTGTTGTCTCTGATTTTGCTCTGTGCTGTCGATTTTGCTCTGTGTCTCTGATTTTGCTGTCTGTGGTCTCTGATGTTTTCTCTGTGGTCTCTGATTTTCTCTGTGGTCTCTGATTTTTCTCTCAGTGGTCTCTGTGCCTTTTTTTCTGTGGTCTCTGATTTTCGTTGTCTTCAGTGTTCTGTCTCTGTTCTGTCGTTGTCTCTCAGTGTTCTCTGTGGTCTCTGATTTTTCTCTGTGGTCTCTGATTTTTCTCTGGCTGTCTCTGACTGTTCCGCCTGTGCCTCCTCTTCAGCTCCTCAGTGTTCCGCCTGTGCTGTCCTGTCTTCAGTGTTCAGCCTGTGCTGTCCTGTTGCTGTCTCTTCAGTGTTTGAGCCCTCCTGCTGTGAAGAGGTACAGTGATGGTTCCCACAGTTTCCAGTGGTTCTGCTGGTGAAGCTAACTGGTGTCCTGACAGCACACCAGTATCAGGCAGCATCAGTGAAATATTTACCACTCTGATCTGAGGAGTTCCCCTCTAACACTGTGGTATTAAGTGCTTTTATTTTGAAGGAGGGGAAGAGAAGTGCTGTCGCTGTCTTCAGTGTCTGGCCTGTGCTGTTGTTGTCTTCAGTGTAACACTACAGTGCTAACATTACAGTCTCAGACTGGCTCTGTCTTCAGTGTTCCGCTCTGTGCTGTCTGTCTAGTGTTCTTCAGTGTTCCGTCTGTGCTGTGGTTGTCTTCAGTGTTCCGCCTGGTAATGTGGTCCATCCTCAGCTCTGTCTCAGTGATCTCAGTGTTCCGCCTGTGCTGTCGTTGTCTTCAGTGTTCCGCCTGTGCTGTTGTTGAGGTCAGTTCAGTGTTCCGCCTGTGCCTTCGTGTCTTCAGTGTTCCCCTGTGCCCCAGGATTTCAGCCCTGTTGTCTTCAGTGTTCCGCCTGTGCTGTCTACTGTTGTCTTCAGTGTTCCGTCTGTGCTGTCTGTCTTCAGTGTTCCACCTGTTCTGTCGTTGTCTTCAGTGTTCCGCCTGTGCTGTTGTTGTCTTCAGCATGGAAGGAGCTGGCT
This sequence comes from Cheilinus undulatus, assembly GCF_018320785.1. Taxonomy (NCBI): domain Eukaryota; kingdom Metazoa; phylum Chordata; class Actinopteri; order Labriformes; family Labridae; genus Cheilinus; species Cheilinus undulatus. Next base: position 1,110,638 of record NC_054888.1, read on the forward strand.
GACCGTCTGTGGAACAGTAAGATGGTTCAACATGTTTGATATGAGGGACAGATGAGGTTGATGGAAAATATAAGACTGTCACTGAGGAGAGGAAGGAGAATGTTTGTGATGATAACATTCCAGAAATTACACCTAACTGTTACAGCATAACATTATATTCTGTCATCAGTGTGCTGTCCTGATGCTCTGCATTACGTCTCTGTCATGATCCGTCTGTGCTGTCGTTGTCTTCAGCGTTCCGTCTGTGCTGTCGTTGTCGTCAGTGTTCCGTCTGTGCTGTTGTTGTCTTCAGTGTTCCGTCTGTGCTGTTGTTGTCTTCAGTGTTCCGTCTGTGCTGTTGTTGTCTTCAGTGTTCTTCAGTGTTCCGTCTGTGCTGTTGTTGTCTTCAGTGTTCTTCAGTGTTCCGTCTGTGCTGTCGTTGTCTTCAGTGTTCCGTCTGTGCTGTCGTTGTCTTCAGTGTTCTTCAGTGTTCCGTCTGTGCTGTCGTTGTCTTCAGTGTTCTTCAGTGTTCCGTCTGTGCTGTTGTTGTCTTCAGTGTTCCGTCTGTGCTGTTGTTGTCTTCAGTGTTCCGTCTGTGCTGTTGTTGTCTTCAGTGTTCCGTCTGTGCTGTTGTTGTCTTCAGTGTTCAGTCTGTGCTGTCGTTGTCTTCAGTTTTCTTCAGTGTTCCGTCTGTGCTGTCGTTGTCTTCAGTGTTCCGTCTGTGCTGTCGTTGTCTTCAGTGTTCCGTCTGTGCTGTCGTTGTCTTCAGTGTTCTTCAGTGTTCCGTCTGTTCTGTCGTTGTCTTCAGTGTTCTTCAGTGTTCCGTCTGTGCTGTTGTTGTCTTCAGTGTTCCGTCTGTGCTGTCGTTGTCTTCAGTGTTCTTCAGTGTTCCATCTGTGCTGTTGTTGTCTTCAGTGTTCCGTCTGTGCTGTCGTTGTCTTCAGTGTTCTTCAGTGTTCCGTCTGTGCTGTCGTTGTCTTCAGTGTTCTTCAGTGTTCCGTCTGTGCTGTTGTTGTCTTCAGTGTTCCGTCTGTGCTGTTGTTGTCTTCAGTGTTCCGTCTGTGCTGTTGTTGTCTTCAGTGTTCCGTCTGTGCTGTTGTTGTCTTCAGTGTTCCGTCTGTGCTGTCGTTGTCTTCAGTGTTCTTCAGTGTTCCGTCTGTGCTGTTGTTGTCTTCAGTGTTCCGTCTGTTCTGTTGTTGTCTTCAGTGTTCCGTCTGTGCTGTCGTTGTCTTCAGTGTTCTTCAGTGTTCCGTCTGTTCTGTCGTTGTCTTCAGTGTTCTTCAGTGTTCCGTCTGTGCTGTTGTTGTCTTCAGTGTTCCGTCTGTGCTGTCGTTGTCTTCAGTGTTCTTCAGTGTTCCATCTGTGCTGTTGTTGTCTTCAGTGTTCCGTCTGTGCTGTCGTTGTCTTCAGTGTTCTTCAGTGTTCCGTCTGTGCTGTCGTTGTCTTCAGTGTTCTTCAGTGTTCCGTCTGTGCTGTTGTTGTCTTCAGTGTTCCGTCTGTTCTGTTGTTGTCTTCAGTGTTCCGTCTGTGCTGTCGTTGTCTTCAGTGTTCTTCAGTGTTCCGTCTGTTCTGTCGTTGTCTTCAGTGTTCTTCAGTGTTCCGTCTGTGCTGTCGTTGTCTTCAGTGTTCCGTCTGTGCTGTCGTTGTCTTCAGTGTTCTTCAGTGTTCCGTCTGTGCTGTTGTTGTCTTCAGTGTTCCATCTGTGCTGTTGTTGTCTTCAGTGTTCCGTCTGTGCTGTCGTTGTCTTCAGTGTTCTTCAGTGTTCCGTCTGTTCTGTCGTTGTCTTCAGTGTTCCGTCTGTGCTGTTGTTGTCTTCAGTGTTCTTCAGTGTTCCGTCTGTGCTGTTGTTGTCTTCAGTGTTCTTCAGTGTTCCGTCTGTGCTGTTGTTGTCTTCAGTGTTCTTCAGTGTTCCATCTGTGCTGTTGTTGTCTTCAGTGTTCCGTCTGTGCTGTTGTTGTCTTCAGTGTTCCGTCTGTTCTGTTGTTGTCTTCAGTGTTCCGTCTGTGCCTTCGTTGTCTTCAGTGTTCCGTCTGTGCTGTCGTTGTCTTCAGTGTTCAGTCTGTGCTGTCGTTGTCTTCAGTGTTCTTCAGTGTTCCGTCTGTGCTGTTGTTGTCTTCAGTGTTCCGTCTGTGCTGTTGTTGTCTTCAGTGTTCTTCAGTGTTCCGTCTGTGCTGTTGTTGTCTTCAGTGTTCTTCAGTGTTCCATCTGTGCTGTTGTTGTCTTCAGTGTTCCGTCTGTTCTGTTGTTGTCTTCAGTGTTCCGTCTGTGCCTTCGTTGTCTTCAGTGTTCCGTCTGTGCTGTCGTTGTCTTCAGTGTTCCGTCTGTTCTGTTGTTGTCTTCAGTGTTCCGTCTGTGCCTTCGTTGTCTTCAGTGTTCCGTCTGTGCTGTCGTTGTCTTCAGTGTTCAGTCTGTGCTGTCGTTGTCTTCAGTGTTCTTCAGTGTTCCGTCTGTGCTGTGGTTTTCTTTAGTGTTCTTCAGTGTTCCGTCTGTACCTTCGTTGTCTTCAGTGTTCCATCTGTTCTGTCGTTGTCTTCAGTGTTCCGTCTGTTCTGTTGTTGTCTTCAGTGTTCCGTCTGTGCTGTTGTTGTCTTCAGTGTTCCGTCTGTTCTGTTGTTGTCTTCAGTGTTCCGTCTGTGCCGTTGTTGTCTTCAGTGTTCCGTCTGTGCTGTCGTTGTCTTCAGTGTTCAGTCTGTGCTGTCGTTGTCTTCAGTGTTCAGTCTGTGCTGTCGTTGTCTTCAGTGTTCCGTCTGTGCTGTCGTTGTCTTCAGTGTTCCGTCTGTGCTGTCGTTGTCTTCAGTGTTCAGTCTGTGCTGTCGTTGTCTTCAGTGTTCTTCAGTGTTCCGTCTGTGCTGTGGTTTTCTTCAGTGTTCTTCAGTGTTCCGTCTGTGCTGTTGTTGTCTTCAGTGTTCCGTCTGTGCTGTTGTTGTCTTCAGTGTTCTTCAGTGTTCCATCTGTGCTGTTGTTGTCTTCAGTGTTCCGTCTGTGCTGTTGTTGTCTTCAGTGTTCCGTCTGTTCTGTTGTTGTCTTCAGTGTTCCGTCTGTGCCTTCGTTGTCTTCAGTGTTCCGTCTGTGCTGTTGTTGTCTTCAGTGTTCCGTCTGTGCTGTTGTTGTCTTCAGTGTTCTTCAGTGTTCCGTCTGTGCTGTTGTTGTCTTCAGTGTTCCGTCTGTTCTGTTGTTGTCTTCAGTGTTCCGTCTGTGCCTTCGTTGTCTTCAGTGTTCCGTCTGCGCTGTCGTTGTCTTCAGTGTTCAGTCTGTGCTGTCGTTGTCTTCAGTGTTCTTCAGTGTTCCGTCTGTGCTGTGGTTTTCTTTAGTGTTCTTCAGTGTTCCGTCTGTGCTGTCGTTGTCTTCAGTGTTCCATCTGTTCTGTCGTTGTCTTCAGTGTTCCGTCTGTTCTGTTGTTGTCTTCAGTGTTCCGTCTGTGCCGTTGTTGTCTTCAGTGTTCCGTCTGTGCTGTCGTTGTCTTCAGTGTTCAGTCTGTGCTGTCGTTGTCTTCAGTGTTCAGTCTGTGCTGTCGTTGTCTTCAGTGTTCAGTCTGTGCTGTCGTTGTCTTCAGTGTTCTTCAGTGTTCCGTCTGTGCTGTGGTTTTCTTTAGTGTTCTTCAGTGTTCCGTCTGTGCCTTCGTTGTCTTCAGTGTTCCGTCTGTGCTGTCGTTGTCTTCAGTGTTCAGTCTGTGCTGTCGTTGTCTTCAGTGTTCTTCAGTGTTCCGTCTGTGCTGTGGTTTTCTTTAGTGTTCTTCAGTGTTCCGTCTGTACCTTCGTTGTCTTCAGTGTTCCATCTGTTCTGTCGTTGTCTTCAGTGTTCCGTCTGTTCTGTTGTTGTCTTCAGTGTTCCGTCTGTGCTGTTGTTGTCTTCAGTGTTCCGTCTGTTCTGTTGTTGTCTTCAGTGTTCCGTCTGTGCCGTTGTTGTCTTCAGTGTTCCGTCTGTGCTGTCGTTGTCTTCAGTGTTCAGTCTGTGCTGTCGTTGTCTTCAGTGTTCTTCAGTGTTCCGTCTGTGCTGTGGTTTTCTTTAGTGTTCTTCAGTGTTCCGTCTGTGCCGTTGTTGTCTTCAGTGTTCCGTCTGTGCTGTCGTTGTCTTCAGTGTTCCGTCTGTGCTGTCGTTGTCTTCAGTGTTCCGTCTGTTCTGTTGTTGTCTTCAGTGTTCCGTCTGTGCTGTTGTTGTCTTCAGTGTTCTTCAGTGTTCCGTCTGTGCTGTCGTTGTCTTCAGTGTTCCGTCTGTGCTGTTGTTGTCTTCAGTGTTCCGTCTGTGCTGTTGTTGTCTTCAGTGTTCCGTCTGTGCTGTTGTTGTCTTCAGTGTTCTTCAGTGTTCCGTCTGTGCTGTCGTTGTCTTCAGTGTTCTTCAGTGTTCCGTCTGTGCTGTCGTTGTCTTCAGTGTTCCGTCTGTGCTGTCGTTGTCTTCAGTGTTCTTCAGTGTTCCGTCTGTGCTGTCGTTGTCTTCAGTGTTCCGTCTGTGCTGTTGTTGTCTTCAGTGTTCCGTCTGTGCCTTCGTTGTCTTCAGTGTTCCGTCTGTGCTGTCGTTGTCTTCAGTGTTCCGTCTGTGCTGTCGTTGTTTTCAGTGTTCCGTCTGTGCTGTCGTTGTCTTCAGTGTTCCGTCTGTGCTGTCGTTGTCTTCAGTGTTCCGTCTGTGCTGTCGTTGTCTTCAGTGTTCCGTCTGTGCTGTCGTTGTCTTCAGTGTTCCGTCTGTGCTGTTGTTGTCTTCAGTGTTCCGTCTGTTCTGTTGTTTTCTTCAGTGTTCCGTCTGTGCCTTCGTTGTCTTCAGTGTTCCGTCTGTGCTGTCGTTGTCTTTAGTGTTCCGTCTGTTCTGTTGTTGTCTTCAGTGTTCTTCAGTGTTCCGTCTGTGCTGTCGTTGTTTTCAGTGTTCCGTCTGTTCTGTTGTTGTCTTCAGTGTTCCGTCTGTGCTGTTGTTGTCTTCAGTGTTCCGTCTGTGCCTTCGTTGTCTTCAGTGTTCCGTCTGTGCTGTCGTTGTCTTCAGTGTTCCGTCTGTTCTGTTGTTGTCTTCAGTGTTCCGTCTGTGCTGTTGTTGTCTTCAGTGTTCCGTCTGTTCTGTTGTTGTCTTCAGTGTTCCGTCTGTGCTGTCGTTGTCTTCAGTGTTCCGTCTGTTCTGTTGTTGTCTTCAGTGTTCCGTCTGTGCTGTTGTTGTCTTCAGTGTTCCGTCTGTGCTGTTGTTGTCTTCAGTGTTCCGTCTGTGCTGTCGTTGTCTTCAGTGTTCCGTCTGTTCTGTTGTTGTCTTCAGTGTTCCGTCTGTGCTGTTGTTGTCTTCAGTGTTCTTCAGTGTTCCGTCTGTGCTGTTGTTGTCTTCAGTGTTCTTCAGTGTTCCGTCTGTGCTGTTGTTGTCTTCAGTGTTCCGTCTGTGCTGTCGTTGTCTTCAGTGTTCCGTCTGTGCTGTTGTTGTCTTCAGTGTTCCGTCTGTGCTGTCGTTGTCTTCAGTGTTCCGTCTGTTCTGTTGTTGTCTTCAGTGTTCCGTCTGTGCTGTTGTTGTCTTCAGTGTTCCGTCTGTTCTGTTGTTGTCTTCAGTGTTCCGTCTGTTCTGTTGTTGTCTTCAGTGTTCCGTCTGTGCTGTTGTTGTCTTCAGTGTTCTTCAGTGTTCCGTCTGTGCTGTTGTTGTCTTCAGTGTTCCGTCTGTTCTGTTGTTGTCTTCAGTGTTCCGTCTGTTCTGTTGTTGTCTTCAGTGTTCTTCAGTGTTCCGTCTGTTCTGTTGTTGTCTTCAGTGTTCCGTCTGTGCTGTTGTTGTCTTCAGTGTTCTTCAGTGTTCCGTCTGTTCTGTTGTTGTCTTCAGTGTTCCGTCTGTTCTGTTGTTGTCTTCAGTGTTCCGTCTGTGCTGTTGTTGTCTTCAGTGTTCTTCAGTGTTCCGTCTGTGCTGTCGTTGTCTTCAGTGTTCCGTCTGTGCTGTTGTTGTCTTCAGTGTTCTTCAGTGTTCCGTCTGTGCTGTCGTTGTCTTCAGTGTTCCGTCTGTGCTGTTGTTGTCTTCAGTGTTCCGTCTGTGCTGTCGTTGTCTTCAGTGTTCTGTCTGTGCTGTTGTTGTCTTCAGTGTTCCGTCTGTGCTGTTGTTGTCTTCAGTGTTCCGTCTGTGCTGTTGTTGTCTTCAGTGTTCCGTCTGTGCTGTCGTTGTCTTCAGTGTTCTGTCTGTGCTGTTGTTGTCTTCAGTGTTCCGTCTGTGCTGTTGTTGTCTTCAGTGTTCCGTCTGTGCTGTTGTTGTCTTCAGTGTTCCGTCTGTGCTGTCGTTGTCTTCAGTGTTCCGTCTGTGCCGTTGTTGTCTTCAGTGTTCCGTCTGTGCTGTTGTTGTCTTCAGTGTTCCGTCTGTGCTGGTTTTGTCTTCAGTGTTCCGTCTGTGCCGTTGTTGTCTTCAGTGTTCTTCAGTGTTCCGTCTGTGCTGTTGTTGTCTTCAGTGTTCCGTCTGTGCTGTTGTTGTCTTCAGTGTTCTGTCTGTGCTGTCGTTGTCTTCAGTGTTCCGTCTGTGCTGTTGTTGTCTTCAGTGTTCCGTCTGTGCTGGTTTTGTCTTCAGTGTTCCGTCTGTGCCGTTGTTGTCTTCAGTGTTCCGTCTGTGCTGTTGTTGTCTTCAGTGTTCCGTCTGTGCTGTCGTTGTCTTCAGTGTTCCGTCTGTGCTGTTGTTGTCTTCAGTGTTCCGTCTGTTCTGCGTCTGTCTTTAGTCAGGTGTTCTTGTCTCAGTTCCATCACCGTTAACAGTATTTAGGATCTTCTGATGGCGTTCTTCTGGATCTTTTGTGCAGAGAGCTCAGAGGTCTGTCAGCGTCAGGTGAAGTCCACCCTAAAGGAACGGTTCCAGTGTGTGTTTGAGGGATTAAATAAAGCAGGAACCCCTCTGAACCAGATCTACACAGAGCTCTTCATCACTGAGGGAGAGACTGGAGAGGTCAACGAGGAACACGAGGTCAGACGGATCGAGACCACATCCAGGAGACCGCACAGACCAGAGACTACCATCAGGTGTAGAGACATCTTTCAGACTGTTTTTTGGGATGAACGGGAGGTGGGACCGACAATATCAAAACCAGCCTCACCAAGAAGAGACCGACCAATCAGAACAGTGATGACGAAGGGCGTGGCTGGCATCGGGAAAACAGTCTTAACCCAGAAGTTCACTCTGGACTGGGCTGAAGGCAGAGCCAACCAGGACATCCAGTTCACATTTCCATTCACTTTCAGAGAGCTGAATGTGCTGAAAGAGAAAGAGTTCAGCTTGGTGGAGCTCCTTCATCACTTCTTTACTGAAACCAAAGAAGCAGGACTCTGCAGGTTTGAGGACTTCCAGGTGGTCTTCATCTTTGACGGTCTGGATGAGTGTCGACTTCCTCTGGACTTCACCAACAATGAGATCCTGACTGATGTTAGCCAGTCCACCTCAGTGGGTGTGCTGCTGACTAACCTCATCAGGGGGAACCTGCTTCCATCTGCTCGCCTCTGGATAACCACACGACCTGCAGCAGCCAATCAGATCCCTCCTAGGTGTGTTGACATGGTGACGGAGGTCAGAGGGTTCACTGACCCTCAGAAGGAGGAGTACTTCAGGAAGAGGTTCAGAGATGAGGATCAGGCCAGCACAATCATCTCCCACATCAAGACCTCCAGAAGCCTCCACATCATGTGCCACATCCCGGTCTTCTGCTGGATCACTGCTACAGTTCTGGAGGATCTGCTGAAGACCACCAAGAGAGGAGAGCTGCCCAAGACCCTGACTGAGATGTACATCCACTTCCTGGTGGTTCAGACCAAAGTGAAGAGCGTCAAGTACGATGGAGGAGCTGAGACTGGTCCACTCTGGAGTCCAGAGAGCAGAAAGATGATCCGGTCTCTGGGTAAGCTGGCTTTTGAGCAGCTGCAGAAAGGGAACCTGATCTTCTATGAACCAGACCTGATGGACTGTGGCATCGATATCAGAGCAGCCTCAGTGTACTCAGGAGTGTTCACACAGGTCTTCAGAGAGGAGAGAGGACTGTACCAGGACCAGGTCTTCTGCTTCATCCATCTGAGTGTTCAGGAGTTTCTGGCTGCTGTTCATGTCCATCAGACCTTCACCAACTCTGGAGTCAACCTGATGGAGGACGACCCGGCACCACTCGCAACGTTGGCTAAGCTCTACCAGAGCGCCGTAGACCGGGCCCTACTGAGTCCTAACGGACACCTGGACCTGTTCCTCCGCTTCCTCTTTGGTCTCTCACTGCAGACCAATCAGAATCTCCTACGAGATCTGCTGACGCCAACAGGAAGTAGTTCACAGTCCAATCAGGAAACAGTGGAGTACATCAAAAAGAAGGTTGAAGCGGAGATCTCCCCAGAGAGGAGCATCAACCTGTTCCACTGTCTGAATGAACTGAAGGACCGTTCTCTAGTGGAGCAGATCCAACAGGCCCTGAGACCAGGACCTCTCTCCACAGATAGACTGTCTCCTGCTCAGTGGTCAGCTCTGGTCTTCATCTTACTGTCATCAGAAGAAGATCTGAATGTGTTTGACCTGAAGAAGTACTCTGGTTCAGAGGAGGCTCTCCTGCACCTGCTGCCTGTGGTCAAAGCCTCTAGGACGGCCCGGTGAGTAAAACCATACCTGACCACATCCAGGTCAGAAGACCTCTTCTTCATGACTGTTCCCTCTCCAGGTTGGGTGGCTGTAACCTCTCAGAGAGGAGCTGTGAAGCTCTGTCCTCAGTCCTCAGCTCACAGACCTCCAGACTGAGAGACCTGGACCTGAGCAACAACGACCTGAAGGATTCAGGACTGAAGTTTCTGTCTGCTGGGCTGCAGAACCCGGACTGTCATCTGGAGACTCTGAGGTAAGATGAACCCTAACGTGGTCTGGAGTAGAGGCTCCCTCCTTATGGTGGTTTCCACCAAATGGTCTGGTCTGGGTCACTGGTTAAGTATGGTAGTGCTGGTCTGTCTTCCGTTTCCACATCCGTTGCCCCTACTTAGGAGGTGGTGGTCTGAGCCTGCACTGGGTCCAGATCCAGCCTTAAGGGTCAGGTAGGTGGGTCTGACCCTCCTGAAGAAGGGTGCCACAAAAGTAGGATGGTACAGAACGGGTATTTTGGTTCCTGTCCAGACTTCTGCATACAAGACCAGAACAAACTGTAGTAGAAGTTTCTCTTGACCAAGAGCTGGATCCCTGATCCCTGATCCTCCTGGGGTCTGGATTACCTCATTAGTTGGGACATCATGCTGTTTATCTGACTTCAATGATGGTTGATGAGTCCTGTCAACCAGGACAGACCCACAGCATCCAGGACCCATGGCTCCTCCAGTAGTCCTCTTGGCAGGCTCACGTTGGTGCCAGGGTTTTGGACCTTTGTAGACCTGGGTTTTTTTGTGTGTTTTCAGGCTCTCAGGCTGTCTGATCACCCAGGAAGGCTGTTCCTTTCTTGCCTCAGCCCTTAGCGCCAACCCGTCCCACCTGAGAGAGCTGAACCTGACCTACAACCATCCAGGAGGCTCTGGACTGGACCTGCTATCTGCTGGACTGAAGGATCCCCTCTGGAGACTGGACACCCTGAGGTATTATTAGTCACTGGTCCTTAGAGTCCAACTACTCTAGCTGTGAACTCATGACCTCCCGTCCCCCTATAGGATGGATCCTGTCGGGGTCTCGTGGCTGAGACCAGGTCTGAGGAAGTGTAAGTGCCCCTTTATTTAACCTCTGTAGCTCAGCCGGTCTCAAACCCCACCAGACCTCTGACGTCAGACTTTGTTCCCTCCATCAGACTCCAGCGAGCTCACGATCGACGCCGCCACGGTGAACAGGCGGCTCCGACTGTCCGACGACCGCAGGACGGCGACCCTGGTGGAGGAGGATCAGTCGTACCCGGATCACCCAGACCGGTTCGAGCAGAGTCCTCAGCTGCTGTGTAGAGACGCTCTGACCGGTCGCTGTTACTGGGAGGTGGCGTGCAGAGGACTGGTCTACGTGGCGGTGAGTTACAGGCGAATCAGCCGGACAGGAAACTGGGATCACTGCAGCTTTGGGAAGAACGAGCATTCCTGGAGTCTTCACGTGTCCGATGACGTGTTCTACGTCTACCACAACAAGGAGAGGCGAACCCTCGCCATGCCCTTGCCCTCGCCGTCGTCCTCTGTCTCTCACAGAGTAGCGGTCTACGTCGACCATCCTGCTGGCGCCCTGTCCTTCTACACCGTCTCCTCCGGCTCGCTGATCCACCTCCACACCGTGAACACGGCGTTCTCTGAACCCCTCTACCCGGGCTTTGGCTTTAGTTCCTGGTCTGACAGGTCTGGTTCCTCTGTGTCTCTGTGTTCTCTGTCAGAGGAACCTTCTCTTAGAGGAACTGTTCCACCGTAGACCAGGACCAGAGTGCCCTGCAGGACCACATGAACTTCACATTCACAGACCAGTCAAAGGACTTCAAGATCCCGACTTTGACGAAGACTTAAAATGAAGTGGATTATACAGAACTGTATCCACAGAGACCCTTAGACCCCTGATTATGACCCCGTCTGTCTGCTTGGCCCCGCCCCTGTGCTAACTAAGATCTGGTTCCCAGATTCCTTATGGTAGTCTTTGTAGTGCACATCCAGGAAAAGGAAAGTTAGACATGCTTGAGGTCATATATAGCTTAGACCAGTGAAGGGGGCTCCAGGGAAACCAGGTCAGGAACCATCCAGCCCAGACTCCACCCTAAAGCAGATTATTTTCCCACGCCCCTGGAGCAGAGGGGGGGTTGTGTCAGTCCTCCCTCCCACCTGATGGCGCCCTCGGTCAGCTGACTCCGTATCTACGCCTTAGGCCGGCCACACACTGCAGGATTTTAAATCTGATTTTAGCCAAGATTTTCCTCCCCGACGATCATGGGGGCGTGTCCCGACTGGAGCCTCGACGTAAACGATTGTTTGTCTGAGTAGTCTGCATGTGTGTGGCGTCAACACGACTCATTTACTGCTCCAAATCACGCCGTAGCCTCCCAGACCCTGAGTTTGATATTTACGATTCTAGGTCGTAGTGCCGCTGACGGAGTACCCACAACAACCAATGAGAGCGAGCAGACGGGGCAGCGCCACCAGGCGGATCATACGTACTTTCATAAACACCTACCTAACGTCATCCTGAGTCTTCCCCTGTTTTATGACCGTCACTGCAGCTGTAACCACGCCAGGACAGCCTGGTAAACCGGGGTCCCAGACATCCGTGTTTATTTGCTGAGGTTGTGACGGCGTCACCAGAGACATAAATGAACATGAGTCTGAACGTGACGGGAGTGTTTGATGGAGAACATGTTCCCTGTATACCTGAGTGTGTGAGGGTGCTGCTGTCAGTCTGATGGTTAAAATCATAGGGAAATAAAGATGAGGATGTGGCGTGGGCAGGGGCGGAGCTACAGGATAAAAACTGGAATTTCCAAAAAAAATCATTTTTTTAGTTCCACATGAAAGGCAACATAAAGCAGGAGACATTCCCTTTGTCCTTCCTTTACGTTTCTATTTTTACTGTATTATATTTTAATCTGCAGCCATCCATGATCAATAAATGCTCATCTATCAGCAGCTGATCAGTCAGAGGAGGGAGCGCCGTCCCTCCGTTCATTCATGAGAGTGAGAAGTCTCACGCCAAACATTAATATGATTGTTTTACTGATTGTTTCTGCAGATGATGCTGTACCTGCTGCCTGTTTCACACACCAGTAACAGTCCACCTTACAGATCAGCTGCTGTAGCCTAGCCAGTGAATTAGGCCAGAGAGTAGACGAAATCAGGCAGACGTATGTAGTGAGGATCCATCCAGAACAACTAAAGATGAAACCACAATCTAAGGCTGTTGATATCACACCCTCTATGGAGGAAGGATAATGATACAAGGGGGAGAGATCCTGTCTCCTTCCTAAACCTACACCTTCAGAGATCCTTCAGGAATGTCCCTGAAAGGGGGGGGGGTTCTCTTTCCCTCATGGCTGACAACTTATCAAGGAACCACGTTCAAAAAACAAGAGTTTCTCAGGCAGTAGGACTCTTAAACTGCCATTTTGATGAAAGACAGCTCCCAACAGAGATGAACACCTTAAAATCTGAATCTTTTGATTGGTCGACCAAATGGTGAACCTCCTCAGACTAAATCCTGTCTTCCTGAAAGCTGTAAGAAACTTTGCACTACGCCTCCTAAATCTAAGGACTCTGTCTTCCTACAGAGCCGTGGCAGAAAGCAGGCGCATGTCGTAAATTCCCGGTGTTATCTCGACCACATGAAGCTGCAAGGATTGGAAGTATCAAAAAACTGTCTTAAATGTTATGTTTCTAACAGGACATGTTCATATTTGGTTGAGTCTGTTTACAAGGAACAGAATGACGTGTCATACTAATCTCTGACATCTTCCCTTACTGAGTTATGGTTTTATGATCTAATTTAGTGTATTTCTCCAAGTTGACGAACAGAGACTGAAAATCGTCCCTGGATCAACATTGCCACCTTGTGGTCAAGTTTCGTCACACCCAAATGCAGAAACATTTTCTAATGTATAATTGTGCGTCTAAACAATGAACTGTGTTTCTAATGTTTGTGTGATAGTTTATTGATAGTCTTGTAGAGTTTTATAACCATGTTGTGTTATCTCTACATTATCCCATTAACTTGATGATCTGGTGGAGTGGATTTAATCAAACACTGGGAGGGCTTCAAAACCCAAACCCCTCCCTCTGTATAAGAGTAACTTCAGAACTCACAAGAGTTCAGAGTGAGTTGGGTTCAGATCAGAGAGCGGTCAGGTCTGGACAGTCCAAGAAGATGCTCACTGAGGAGAGCTCTGCTGAGTCTCCTTGGGCCTCCTAGGCCCATTCTTGATCCAAGCGTTGTGCCAAGTCTGATAAACAATCAGACTTAGAATTTTCCTTATCCAGTACCAGATTTTTCCTAACCTTTTTATAGCTTCGTGCTAGATTTTTGTAACGCAGAGTTTTTGTTTTTCCTTTTTATCACACAGTCGACTTCACTGTGAGCCAGCAGTCACGTGGTGTCGATGCGTTTGAGTTTATCTGATTTTTAATCGGACGATCAAGAGCTGTTTTTGAACGAGAGCCAATCCTTCCCAGAGTCCGTGGACTAGAGTCTGTACAGCCGTCCCTACAGTCTGAGCGACCCATCGGCGCCGCAGCGGCCCAGCTTGAACCCATCCGGGTCGGACCAGAGTTGGCACGCGGTAGCTTCGGGCGTTCAGAACTTGCCAGGCGCCTTCCTCCGGGCCCCTCCAGACGGGTCCTCTCCTCCTCGCCTCCATCGAACGGCTGGTATGATCCAATTCATCTCTCTGGTGCTGATGTCTCCAAAGCTCCAATAAATTAGTTCAGATCTATTTTTCTTCCAAATTCACGCTCCAAATTTTACACCGTTGCTCAAATGTTTCCGTTAGGATTATTAGAATAATCCACTCTCACCAACTAAGCTAGCATCCTTTCTCTTTACCATATTTAGTCATGTTCTGTTTATTCATTTACATTATCTATTCATATAACCTGTGATTTATGTCTGTTAGTTTGAGATTTTATAATAAATCTTCAAAAGACAGTCGTAGTTCAGGAATTCATTCTATTAAGCAGAGAAATAGAGTCAATGTTATGAGAATTTACTACTTTAGAAATGAGACTGATTTACTGTTAATGTTCTTGTTAATTAATTAAAGGTTTTGATTGATTAATATTTACAGTATTTTATTGGTTATTAAATAACCAATCAGCGTAAGCGGTGGTGCCCTATTCTTATGAGCTTTACTTGATAATATTAGTTTATTATCAACACATTTTCACTCCAGGTAAAAGAAGCTGTTTGAGCCAGAGCAGCAGCGTAGGCTCTGTTTGGACGGTAGAGTCTACATTAATAAACGAGGCAAACAAAAGGAAATTTGAAGATAAACTGAAATGAACTAAAAGAAAAGTACTATAAGGAGGCTGTAGATGTCATACCTTCGTTTGAAGCCTGTTCATTATATTTTTAACAATCAGAAAACGGTGCAGAAAAAGGCACAGACCGTAACAAAACCACCGCCTCAGATTACTGACATGACGGGATCAGCAGCCTGTTACCTGTGGACCTACGTGTGCTGGACTATGGTCGGTGGTTCACCCTCTCATTTCTAATTTACGTACAGATACGGGGGATTATGGGGGATCAGAAACACAGACGTCCTACAGGATCACTACAAAATCCCAGAGCTAATCCCTAACAGGACTCCTGTCTGATCAAACACCCATTAAAGCCACTTCACCTCCCAGTTTGTTCTGGTGAACATCAACAGGAGGAGAACGAGAGGAAGAAAGATTTCAGCTAAAACATTTCAGCACCGCGGACAGCGCCGTGACTGACAGGTGCTGAACAGGTGAACAGGCCAGGTGTGCTGTCCATCAGCACCACAGCTACCTGACACGAATCATAGGAAGACGCCACAGACACGGCGGTGTGTCCCAAACATTCAGGTCTAAAACAGCAGGAACAGGCTAACATGTTTGAAACATGTAATAACACTGACATGCTACCAGCGTCTTCAAATCCAGACAGACAGATGAGAAACAGAGGTAATAAAGGGAGACTATGGTTCACTCAGGGTCGTAGTCCCTGCTGTGTTTACTGTAGTCCACGTGTGTCCACCATCCTCCACTGACAATCCAAGCTAGTTCACAGACTCTGACCTTGTACATGTCCCGGTTCATCCTCCTCTCCATCATGATGGCAGAGCTGCTAACCTCAGTCCCTGTCTCTACGTCCCTCTCTAGACCCAACACAGCGAGGCGTGACGTCTGGCCTCTTCCAACAGCTCTAATTAGCCTCAGAGGAGGGAAACTCGGTTCAGCTGACAGGGCGGTTGGGGGCCAGGTTTCCTCCACCATCACCTGTCATGGACGGTAGAAGTCCTCCTCCCTGGTGTTCCTTCCTCGGCTTCATAGCCGCTAAACTCGCCGTTAGCCACGGTCAGTGCTAGCAGTAATTCAGACCGGTCTCCGTCGTCTTGGTCCGTTTTTATCTCTGCTGTCGTTGGAGGAGGAGCTAGACGAGCAGTAGGATGTATGAGGAGCACATGGAGCTTTTCAACCTCACTGACTCTCTGGCTTCTTAGGTTTTAAAGCCCAGTGTCTATTTATCTTCATTTTAGCGCTAACAGGAAGCTTACCACGGCACACAGCGACCGCTCATCAATCCCATGATGCATGGCGCTACACTTAAAAGAATTTCCTTTACATACAAAAAAAAAAAAAAATTATCCAGGCCTGGCATAATTAATGAAATGAATAAGTCCTTTCATCCTTAGTAGTAGGCAAAAAAAAAAACAAAACATATATATATACACATACATACACATACACATAAAATCTTCTTATCTAGGTACAAAGTGAACAACAGAACAATAACAAACTGTTCTCATCCCAACCCCAACCTCAGCCCACCCCTGGAGTGTCACCTGAACCTATATCTGCAAAGCCAGATGGATTATTCAACTCTGCAAAAAGGAGACCAATGGGTGCCAAATCTTCTCAGATTTATCCAGTTTGTCTTTGAGAATGAATCTAATTCTTTCTAAATGAAGTGTGTCCGTCAATTCAGTCAACCACAATTTGATAGTAGGCACTTCTTTCTTCTTCCAAAATAAAAGAATGAGTTTCTTGGCAGTGATAAGCCCATATGACAGAAGATTCTGTTGAACTACCTGTAAGCCTTTTAGTTCTTCTGCTACTCCCATAATAATCAATAGTGGATCAGGTTTAATCTCCACCCCAAAAATCTTTGAAAAAAATTTAAAGATTCCAATCCAAAAATTCTGCAGCCTTGGGCACAGGGCATAACTGTGTGTCAAAGTCGCTTCCGTTAAGTTGCATCTATCACAGCCTGGTGAAATGTCAGGAAATATTTTGAGTAGCTTCGACTTTGAGTAGTGCAGTCTGTGCAAAATTTTGAATTGTATTAGACAATGACGAGCATTTATAGAGCATGCATGCACGTTTTTCAGGCTTTTGTTCCAGGTATCCTCTGATAGCTGTTTACCCAGTTCTGCCTCCCATACTGCCTTAAGGGTGTCTGTGGTTTTGGGGGCTATATCCTGAAATGTACAATACAGGCCGGATATTATATTCTCAGACCCAGCCAGACCTTTTAAACAGTTATCCAATTTGTCTGGCCCTGCATTTTCGAAGCCCGGTAAATATGCTCTCACGTAGCTCCTAACCTGCAGATATTTAAAAAAGTCTTGGTGCAGTAGGACATATCTGTGCTTTAACTGTTGAAATGATGCAAAGACCCCCTCCACGTACAAATCTCCAACCTTACATATTCCCAAGTCTCTCCATCCAAGAAAGGCACCATCCAAGTTGGAAGGACAAAAGAGGGATTAGCTGCTATAGGGAGTAAGAAGGACATGGCCCTCAGCTTGAAATATTTAGTAATTTGTTTCCATATACGTATGGTATCATGAATAACTGGATTGCTATGGTAACTATGTTTACTTATTGATATAGGTGACAGGATAATTGCACTGATGGTGAAAGGTAAACAGTCCTCCCTTTCCATCTCTAACCCACTGGGTAGCACTGCTGTATCATCTAACCAGTATGCAATGGAACGAACATTGGCAGCCCAATAATAATACAAAAAATTGGGCAAAGCCAGCCCTCCCTGAGTCTTAGGTTTACAGAGGTGTGCTTTGCCAATTCTATGCAATTTATATCCCCACACAAAGTCGAGAACAATAGAATCTAAACGTTTGAAGAATGCTTTAGATATAAATACAGGAATATTCTGGAAGAGATACAGCAACTGTGGGAGGAAAATCATCTTAATAGCATTTGTTCTTCCTATAAGAGAGATAGGGAGTGTCCTCCAGAATTGAATATTATTATGAAGCTTTCCTATTAGGGGATTGAAGTTGGCCTTAAATAATGAATTACAATTTTTTTGTAACAACTATTCCCAAATATGTAATCCTCTCTTCTGTTGTCCTAAAGGGAACCTGTTGGAGCCACTCAGAATCCATAAGATGAATTGGCATGAGCTCGCTCCTAGCCCAATTCACTCTATACCCAGAAAATGATCCAAACTGATTAATCACAGACAAAATTGAAGTAACTGAAATTTTTGGTTGAGAAATGAAAAGGAGGATATCATCAGCATACAAACATATTTTATTAACTGTGTATTTTGTGTTATATCCATGGATTTCAGGATGTAATCGGATTCTTTCAGCAAGAGGTTCTATTGCTAGCGCAAAGAGTAGAGGGCTTAAAGCACAGCCTTGTCTTGTCCCTCTAAACAATTTAAAATTAGGAGAACAAGTCTGGTTGGTCAGTATTTTAGCCAAGGGATTTTTATATAATAATCTTATCCATGAAATGAAATTATTGCCAAGTTGAAATTTATGGAGGACTGCAAATAAATATGGCCATTCAACCTGGTCAAAGGCCTTTTCAGCATCTAGGTCTTCTTCAGGAAAGAGTGTGGACTACATAACATTAAATAGTCGTCGTAAGTTAAAATATGAATGTCTTTGAGGAATAAATCCTGTCTGGTCTGGATGCACCAGCTTTCCTATCATAGTACTAAGTCTTTTAGCCAAAGTCTTTGTAAGGATCTTTTGATCTGTATTAAGCAAAGATACAGGTCTATAGGACCCGACTTCTTCTAGGTCCTTTCCTTTTTTTGGAATTAGAGTTATAGTTGCCTCACTTAGCGTCTGGGGAAGCTCTCCACCTACAAACGCATGCCCATACATCCTGTTTAAATAAGGTACTAATAATTTGTTAAACTTCTTATAAAATTCATTACTAAAGCCATCCGGCCCTGGGCTCTTGCCATTTTTTAGTGATTTTATTGTTTCTGTTATTTCCCCACAAGTCAATTCAGAGCCTAAGTAGTCACGATCTGTTTGATTTAACGTTGGGAGTTTACATTCCTCTAGAAATTCCTGCATAACCTCTGGTGTTGCCCTCACTTGGGAGGAGTATAATCTCTCATAGAACTGCTGAAATCTTTCATTAATTTTTAAATGGGAGGTTAGCAATTCTCCTGTGTCTGATTTTATTCTATGAATTGTACGTTCATTCTCTAAATTGCGTAACTGTCTTGCTAGCAGTTTATTCGGTTTATCTCCGAATTCAAAATATTTCTGCTTTGCAAAAACAAAGGCTTTACTAATTTTTGCAGAGAGTATCTTATTTAGTTTGTATTTAAGGGTTAAAATCTTATTAAATTTGGCTAAAGAAGGGCACTGTGCATTTTCTGCGTCAAGTCTGTGTATCTGGGCTTCTAAATCCAACTGTTCTGCCTTGGCATGTTTCCGTTTCGATGCTTGGAATGAGATAATACACCCTCTTAAATAAACTTTCAGAGTCTCCCACAATACTGACGGTGTAGTCTCAGGTTTTTCATTCGTTTCATAAAATACATTTATATGCTTTTCAATATAGTCACAGAATCCAGCATCAGTTCAAAGTTGTGGATTAAACCTCCAACTTCTCTGATTAGGGGGTATATCACATAAATTTAAGGAGAATGTAACGGGAGAATGATCAGAGATAGTGATATTATGATATCTGGCATTTCCAGAGTACGGCAACAGTTTTCCATCTGCAAGAAAATAGTCTATTCTGGTATAACTATTATGGACGGGTGAATGAAAAGAATAGTCCCTGCCTGTTGGATTGAGAATCCTCCATAAATCACATAGATTCATATTCCCAACGTACGAGCATTGGAGGGGGTCATTGAATGCACAGATGATTTGTCCAGATGGTAATCTAGAACGCACTTAAAATCGCCCCAATAATCAAATTAGTAGTGGCCACGTCCGGAATTAGCCCAAACACCTTCCTATAGAATTCAGGATCATCCTGATTAGGCCCATAAATATTTAACAGTGTTATGGGTTTAGAATAAAACATATCGGCCCTCCTTATCAGCAACAGTGAGCTGATGTCTAAAGGGAACTCCTTTCTTAATAATGATCGCTACACCTCTAGTTTTAAAAGGGAAAGATGAGTGATAAACTTGGCTAATCCATTTACATCTGAGTCTCAGATGTGAGTCTCTCTTTAAATGGGTTTCCTGCATAAATATAATCCCTGCCTTCAAAGACTTTAGATGTGCCAGCACCTTGCCCCATTTAACAGGTTCATTTACCCCTTTAACATTCCAGGAACAGAATATCCCCTCACCCATATTCCCCTTTGATGTACTTGAATCATCCGGTGTCATATTGGTACATCACACACCTGTCTGTCAGGTAACACTCCTCCCCACCCTCCCCTGCCCCCTTATTCTGAACAACTAACCCAGAAAACCACTGCACTGTGTGTTACTCCTGGAGTACAGCACAATCTCACTCCTGGAGGACTATATAAACCAAAATGTCAAACAGGCTAAAATAATAAGAATAATATCAAATAAAGATCACCTCCTTATTTATCTCCAGACAGTCTAGGTGTCAATTCACAGTTACAAAACACAAAAAGCAGCTCTACAGAATTGAAATGTAATCAACAAAACAGGACACAGGCTGCATTGCCCTCATGGGGTTTTATGAAGTAAAATAATACTAATAATACTGAGAAGTTAAACTTATTGGGGAAAAACTGAAATTAGGAGTCTTGCTAGTAGCACAGTGGCAGCACAGTAACAGAAATGTGCTGCAGTCGTGAACCCACTACCTCAGTAACAACCGGAGTCCATCTTAAACCGTAGTGAGTGTCTTTCACCAAAATGGCTTAGGTGTGGAGTGTGGATGACTATTACATGTAGTGCGTGCATTACCGTCCAGCTCTGATCACCCCGGTCCAAAATGTTTCTCAGCATAAGCCAAGGCCTTCTTTGGATCTGTAAACATAAGCTCCATACCATTGTGGCTCACTCTTAACTTTGCTGGATATGCAATTCCAAACCTGACCCCGGGCTTGACCCGGAGAAGCTTCCTGACTGGAGTGAAAGCCGCACGCGCCCTGGCAACATCATAGGGGAGATCTGTAAACACCTGGATCTGCTGTCCTCGGTACTTTAGCTCCTTCTTGTTAGAAATCTTGCAGAGACTATCATCAAAGATGTGCCCATGGTGAGTCTTTAAATCATGTGCCGCGGTGGCTCGTCATCTCCTTGGCGTTTCCTGATCGCTCTGTGGGTCCGGTCCAGCACTGGTTTTTCCTCTAGTTCCAGCACCTCCTTGAGTAGACCCGCAGCAAAATCCCTGGCGGGTTGTCCATGCTCCATCCCGTCCTTCACACACGTGATTCTCAGATTTGTCTCTTAGAGCGCCCCTCTAGATCCAGACTTTGGTCGACTTTGTTCGTGAGGCGTTTAACTTGCGTTTCCAACTCCGCCATAATGTCCGCTGTGCGTGAGGCTGATTGTTCCGGTCCATTCAGTGTTTCCGCCTGCAACCCGGTTTGGGTTTGTAGCTTAGCAATGTTAGCATCAGCTTCTGTACGTAAAGCGGCAATTTCAGCTCTCAGAGTAACCGAAACGTCCGCAATCCTTTCATCCATCTTGTCACAAATATCAGTTTTTATAGTATGTAGCTCAGCGCGTAAAGAAGCTATAGCCGCTAACAACACGCTCTCGCTGGGGTCACATTCACTTGTCTCGTCCTCCTCCTCCTCAGGCAAGGTCGAGGCTCCACCCGGGCCTTCATCCGCAGAGTCACCCCTGGTCCTGCTCTTTCCCCGCCTTGAGTGCGGCATTTTAAATTTGTAGAGAAGTTGATGCCCCGAGCGTATACAGTTTAACTTTAAGGAGGAATATCAAAAAGCGCCCGTGTTTTGATGAAAATAGAAGATTTAAGTCAAAATTCACGAGAGCTGCCTCAGGTGCGTCTCACCCGTCCATCGCGCCCCCAATTAGAAGAATTTAAACGTGTTATTTTGTTTCCCAAATGCAAAAGTTCCTCATTGAGTTTTGTTGTTTGTGGTGTTTTTGTTGAAAACATTCGGGTTTGTGTGTATTTTGGTTCCATTTATATTCAACCCCATGAGTGAGAGGGCCGTTTCTACAGCTCATACATCTACGACTCTCAGTATACTGCAGGCAGAGGTCGCACGGCGCCGCGGCCGTCTGCGGTTACAGTGAAGTCCAGCGACGCACGCGCTCTGATCTGGAGTCAGATTTAGCTCCGCCTCTGGTCGTGGGGGAAGAGGGGGAGAAGGACAAAGGAGCAGGCGGACCTATAAACTGGGGCCTGAAAATAAAGTAACAAGCCGTACAGGTTATTACCGTGAAAAAGAGGGAGACGTAAGAGCGGGCGCTTCTGTGTGGAAACAGGAAGCGTCGTCCCGGCTGGCCTCTGTGGAGGCGGTGCGTGCGTAGAGGAGCAGAAAAAGGAGCTCTTTCCTTGATCTGAGTGAGATGGTCCTTTTTTGTGGTTTTCTTCCTGGTTTACCAGTGGAGCGATCCATCACATATTTTTGTTTTTTACCCTTTTTTGTGTGTTTACTTCCGGAGGAGACTGCGGGACTATAGACTATGGTTTGCGTGCGTCACGGACTTTAAAAAAGACTGAAGAGACACTTAAAAGTTCTTGGAAGGTTGTGTTTCTGTTAGATTGGGACTTTGAGTGTGTTTTAAATGTCTAGACTGATTTCAAACGTTGGCTTTTTGTTGGTTCTGGTGTTAAAGGTGAAACTCTGAGGCGACGCTCTCTGCACTGATTTACTGCTGATATCTGCTCAGAGTGGTTTATTTCATTCTGATTTATTCTCCACATATAGAGGTTTTCTATTTCCCTTCAAAGTTCCCCGTGTGTGGCTAACGCTACATTGAGAAAGGTGAAGTGTTAGAAGGTGATCACTGAGGTCGTAGGTCGGCAGGTGTGTGGTCTCAGGGATCTGAGTCCTCTAGTGAGGTTCAGAGATTAAAGATGAAGATCTTTGGAAACCGTCCTGAAGTCGTTGGTCTCTCGCCGTTTTAAAATCCTTTCAGATTAAATCCTGGTCTGGCGTGAGGCCGGCCTTGGTGCCGCCTCAGTTCAGTTTGGGCCTTCCTGTGTGATATAACCGGGGCTTGACCTTTACGCCCACCAACTAGCCACAGGTGGGGGGATTCTGCCGTGGCGGGTCGCAGCGTGTCATACTACATCATACTCTTTTACCTAATTTAATATTTAGCTCAGAGTTTCCAACATCTAAGTTGTGGCTAGTGGAAATACAGAATGGCTAGTAAGTTTGCAAAACCACTAGCCACTGTGGCTGG
This sequence comes from Cheilinus undulatus, assembly GCF_018320785.1. Classification (NCBI taxonomy): domain Eukaryota; kingdom Metazoa; phylum Chordata; class Actinopteri; order Labriformes; family Labridae; genus Cheilinus; species Cheilinus undulatus. Next base: position 1,132,772 of record NC_054888.1, read on the forward strand.
TGAGCAAAAAAGTTAATGTCAAGCCCTGTATATAATGACGAGTACTTCCCTCTTTGACCAGCGGGGGGAGCTATAACAGAGCAGACAGAACCACTGTGTGTGTGGCACATACAGAACCAAAAATACAACCATAGAAAAAAATCTAAACATAAACACAAGTAGGAACGTACAGAAATACACACACACACACACACACACACACACACACACACACACACACACACACACACACACACACAGGTTAAAAGTCCTAGGGTAAAATTCCTCGTCAGACTTTAACAGTAATTATTAAAATCTGTCAGACAGTTAAAAAAGTGAATCCAGCATCAACAGGTGAATCATTTTTATTCTTTATTTCCAAGCAGAAATGCAGTCTGAAGTCCCAACATTGATTTCTTTCACATCCATCATCTCAGTCCACTTTGACAGATTTTTGATCATTCCTCAGACTTTTACTGTGTGTGTGTGTGTAGGGGTGTGTGTGTGTGTGTGTGTGTGTGTGTGTGTGTGTGTGTTAAAGACTGTTGGACATTTTCAGTAACTATCAAACCACAGATTTCTACATTTGGCTGATTGAGGACTAGACACCATTTGACTGAATAAGATCCAAAAAGAGCCCACATACCCGTCCTTGGTGTAGAGAAAACTCTGACAGAATGACCTGGAAGCTCAAATCCACAGACAACAAGACAAGGAGCAAAGAGTCCGATCTTTGTGACACTACCTGAAACACCACAGCATTGGCCCAGTATGCCAGATGGCCAGTCCACCCCTGTCCACCACCCAATCCAAATGGTTAGAAAATGAACATTTTACATTCCCAAAGCCAGAACTACGCCCAGAAGATCAGAGTAGAAGATCAGCAAAACATTTTCATGAGTCGATGCAGAGGAGACATCTTCATCAGCTGGTGAAGGACGAGCAGGGCAGCAGCTCTGGTCTTACATGCCGCTGTAGCGTATGTATTGAACTATTGAGTTGACTGTGTTGTTCAGCGTGCCCCCATGAACGTCTTTCTTGCCAACAGCTATGATGAAGGCTGTGGAGAGAAGGAGTCAGGGTTCAGAGATATCCAACTGTCTTTGATTCAATATTCACAGTCAAGCTGCAGCAGCCACCTGTTCATGGCCCTTCTCTGATTGGTCAGCTGACCCACCAATGTCTGACTGATCTCTGAGCTTTAGTCAGGGTCGCCAACTTTGGGTTCCTGGCTGGAGTGAGATTTTGTTCATTATACATGCGAGCACTCAATGATGGACTCATTTCACCATTAGGGTTTAAGGAGTATTTGTCTTACACAGGCCCTAACACACACACACACACACACACACCCACCCACACACACACACACACACACACACACACACACACACACACACACACACACCCACCCACACACACACACACACACACACACACACACACACATAAGAGCAGTAGTGAACTGGTGGGTTATTGTGTTGTTCAATGGGATGAAACATAAAAATGTCTGTATGGTGTCAGAAGAAAAGATATTTGACTGATAATAAGCATGTTTGTATTTTTATAAGCTCCAGCTGGACTAAAGTCTTTAAAATCTCAGGATGTGCTGACTCAGAGCTGTAAGGAGCTTTCCAAAGAGCTGGTGGATCATGGGAGTCTGTCTGGGTATCTATATTCCATATTGTGACATTTACTGTAGTTCTGAGACTCTGGTAACTTAAAGTTAAGCTTTCTAGTTTTCTCCTCTCATTATTATGGCTTTTAGCTAAAGGGGGAGGGTCCCCATACTGGTCTCTGCCCCGGGCCTCCAAATGGCTAAAGCCGGCCCTGCCTCACACCTGCAGCCCCCCCCACAGATCCTTCTGCCAGTTTGTTGCTTTTATTTCTGTGTTTCTGCCCTTTGACAGGATTCATCATTAGTACTTTAAAGATCAGATAAACCTGGACTAGTTTTACTCAGTTCTACATTGTTTTCAGATGTGATCCGTGTGTTTGGCTCGTTGGTGATGATGTGCATCACAAAGGTCATCATCAAATACGAGTATGGGAGAGTGACTGAAGAAATGTGTTAAACCGAGGCATTAGAGGCTTCAGCTTGAACACAGGACAGCACGGCTCTATGAATGACCTTACAGAAGAGACGCGCCATCAGCGGCCGTCCTGGCGTTTTCATTTGAATGTCTGTATGGTGTCAGAAGAAAAGATATTTGACTGATAATAAGATTTATTGATGTACTTATAAGCTGAGCTCTTTACTGCTGACAGGATGTGCTGACTCAGAGCTGTAGAGGAGCTTTCAGAGCTGGTGGATTTTCATTAAAGGAAGTCTGGGTATCAAATATTCCATATTGGTCATTTACTGTAGTTCTGAGACTCTGGTGGCTCGAGGCTTTCTAGTTTTCTCCTCTCTGATTATTATGGCTTTTAGCTACAATGATTATACTGGTCTCTGCCCTCCAAATGGCTCAAAGCCGGCCCTGCCTCACACCTGCAGCCCCCACAGATCCTTCTGCCAGTTATGTTACCTTTTATAATTGCTGTGTTTCTGCCCTGTTCTGAGGATTCATCATTAGTACTTTAAAGATCAGATAAACCTGCGCTGTGATTGGCTAGTTATTCAGATGTGATCCGTTAGGGCTCGTTGGTGATGATGTCCAATCAACACAAGGTCATCATCAAATCCAATCATGGGAGAGTGATCTGAGAGCGAAATGTGTTAAATTCCAGCGTTAGAATAGCTTGAGCTTGAGCGTGAGACAGAGGCTCTATGAATGACCTTACAGAAGAGACGCGCCATCACACCAGAAGCGTGAGAGTTGGCAACCCTGGCTTTAGTGGTCAAACCTGACTCTTTCATTCTGAATTTGTAAGTTAAAGTCTGTCTTCTCTCTGTGGACTTAGATTTATTGATGTGACTTATAGGAGACTGACGGGACTCTCTCAGTGAGATCAAAGCTAATATCTGCTGGAGAACAGCACCACAGGCAGAGCTAATGTGATTGGTCCATCCTCTACCATCAGACAGTCAGATGTCAGAAGTTTGTTAAGCCCTGGGCTCTGCTGTATAATTAAACCATGACATAAGACGCTGACTCATTATTTACCTTGGTATAATTGCTGCTGTGCTGTTCTGAGGTGGCTCCATGTCAACTCACGCCCCCACTGCGCTGTGATTGGCTAGTTATTCACAGGCTTAGGGCCGTTACCTTGAGCAGCTGTCCAATCAACACGGGGATAAACATTGCCCACCAATCAGAGAGTAATCTGGTTTGATTCTGAACTGACCAATAGGAGACTGACGGGACTCTCTCAGTGAGATCAAAGCTAATATCTGCTGGAGAACAGCACCACAGGCAGAGCTAATGTGATTGGTCCATCCTCTACCAGTCTCCTATTGGTCGGTTCACCAAAGATCAACGCGCAGAGAAAGTTTCGTACGCCACAGATGAATATCAGACAGTCAGATGTCAGAAGTCTGAGCTGAACTAAAGGTCTGGGATCCAGCAGACATTTGGAGCACAGGGAAAATCTGAGCTAGCTTTCTCTTTCCTACAGAGTAATGGTGGCTATGGTCACAGTCCTTTAACCCTCACTGCACTGGAAGTTTACTTTCAAAATAAAAGCAGATTTAAATCACAACAAGAGTAGAGTTCCTGTAGCTTATAACTGAACAAAAATAGGAAGTAAAACCACAAAAATACAGTTTAAAATGTGATGAACCACTGTTGGCTGTAGAAATTCAGCCATTAAAACTGTCTTCATAGAAGGAGAGGACCAGCTGACGGTCCACCTGCCTCAGTGTCTCACCTGTTTTCGTTCTGCCAACACAAACGTTGACGCTTCCACCTTCAGGACCATCTGAACTGGTTCTCAGGTCCAGGGAGTAAAACTCTTCTTTGTCCAACTCGTCTCTGATTATCCTCTTTCCTAAATCAACCATGTACTCTGGGAAAATTCAGCAGATTTAAACAGAGCAGGATGAATCCTGTTTCTGAAAACATGACTCACAGAAGCACTTGGTCAGGAGCTTGTGTATCTCTGTGTGAGTCAGCAATCACATGTCAATGGCTCACAGTGAAACCAGACAAACCAGTCTGATGGGATTCATGGGGAGAGTCTGCCCTGAAACTACAGCAGGTCTTTCTCAAACATGTGGGGTCCACATTAAACCATGCAGAGCAGGACCAGCACAAATTTAGATGGTTGGATGGATTCAGGGGGGTTGGATGGATTCAGGGTGGTTGGATGGATTCAGGGTGGTTGGATGGATTTAGAATGGTTGGATGGATTTAGGATGGTTGGCTGGGTTTAGAGTAATTGGATGGATTCAGGGTGGTTGGATGGATTTAGAATGGTTGGATGGATTTAGGATGGTTGGCTGGGTTTAGAGTAATTGGATGGATTCAGGGTGGTTGGATGGATTTAGAATAGTTGGATGAATTCAGGGTGGTTGGATGGATTCAGGGTGGTTGTATGGATTTAGAATGGATGGATTCAGGGTGGTTGTATGGATTTAGAATGGTTGGATGGATTCAGGGTGGTTGGATGGATTTAGAATGGTTGGATGGATTCAGGGTGGTTGGATGGATTTAGAATGGTTGGATGATTTAGGATGGTTGGATGGATTTAGAATAATTGGATGGATTCAGGGTGGTTGGATGGATTTAGAATAGTTGGATGAATTCAGGGTGGTTGGATGGATTTAGAATAGTTGGATGAATTCAGGGTGGTTGGATGGATTCAGGGTGGTTGTATGGATTTAGAATGGTTGGATGGATTCAGGGTGGTTGGATGGATTTAGAATGGTTGGATGGATTCAGGGGGGTTGGATGGATTCAGGGTGGTTGGATGGATTTAGAATGGTTGGATGGATTTAGGATGGTTGGCTGGGTTTAGAGTAATTGGATGGATTCAGGGTGGTTGGATGGATTCAGGGTGGTTGGATGGATTTAGAATGGTTGGATGGATTTAGGATGGTTGGCTGGGTTTAGAGTAATTGGATGGATTCAGGGTGGTTGGATGGATTTAGAATAGTTGGATGAATTCAGGGTGGTTGGATGGATTTAGGATAGTTGGATGAATTCAGGGTGGTTGGATGGATTCAGGGTGGTTGTATGGATTTAGAATGGTTGGATGGATTTAGAATAATTGGATGGATTCAGGGTGGTTGGATGGATTTAGAATAGTTGGATGGATTCAGGGTGGTTGGATGGATTTAGAATGGTTGGATGGATTCAGGGTGGTTGGATGGATTCAGGGTGGTTGGATGGATTTAGAATGGTTGGATGGATTTAGGATGGTTGGATGGATTTAGAATAATTGGATGGATTCAGGGTGGTTGGATGGATTTAGAATAGTTGGATGAATTCAGGGTGGTTGGATGGATTTAGAATAGTTGGATGAATTCAGGGTGGTTGGATGGATTCAGGGTGGTTGTATGTATTTAGAATGGTTGGATGGATTCAGCGTGGTTGGATGGATTTAGAATGGTTGGATGGATTCAGGGTGGTTGGATGGATTCAGGGTGGTTGGATGGATTTAGAATGGTTGGATGGATTTAGGATGGTTGGCTGGGTTTAGAGTAATTGGATGGATTCAGGGTGGTTGGATGGATTCAGGGTGGTTGGATGGATTTAGAATGGTTGGATGGATTTAGGATGGTTGGATGAACTCAGGGTGGTTAGATGGATTCAGGGTGGTTGTATGGATTTAGAATGGTTGGATGGATTCAGGGTGGTTGGATGGATTTAGAATGGTTGGATGGATTAAGGGTGGTTGGATGGATTTAGAATGGTTGGATGGATTCAGGGTGGTTGGATGGATTTAGGATGGTTGGATGGATTTAGAATAATTGGATGGATTCAGGGTGGTTGGATGGATTTAGAATGGTTGGATGAATTCAGGGTGGTTGGATGGATTTAGAATAGTTTGATGAATTCAGGGTGGTTGGATGGATTTAGAATAGTTGGATGAATTCAGGGTGGTTTGATGGATTCAGGGTGGTTGGATGTATTTAGGATGGTTGGATGGATTCAGCGTGGTTGGATGGATTTATAATGTTTGGATGTATTTATGATGGTTGGATGTATTTAGGATGGTTGGATGTATTTAGGATGGTTGGATGTATTTATGATAGTTGGATGTATTTAGGATGGTTGGATGTATTTATGATGGTTGGATGTATTTAGGATGGTTGGATGTATTCAGGGTCGTTGGATGGATTTAGAATGGTTGGATGGATTCTGGGTGGTTGGATATATTAAGGATGGTTGGATGGGTTTAGGATGGTTGGATGGATTCAGGGTGGTTGGATATATTTAGGATGGTTGGATGGGTTTAGGATGGTTGGATGGATTCAGGGGGGTTGGATGGATTTAGGATGGTTGGATGGATTCAGGATGGTTGGATGGATTCAGGGTGGTTGGATGGATTTAGGATGGTTGGATGGATTCAGGGTGGTTGGATGGATTTAGGATGGCTGGATGGATTCAGGGTGGTTGGATGGATTCAGGATGGATGGATGGATTCAGGGTGGTTGGATGTTTTAAGAATGGCTGGATGGATTTAGGATGGTTGGGTGGATTCAGGGTGGTTGGAGGGATTTAGAATGGTTGGATGTATTGAGGATGGTTGGATGGATTTAGAGTGGTTGGATGGATTTAGAATGGTTGGATGGATTTAGGAAGGCTAGATGGATTTAGGATGGCTGGATGGATTCAGGGTGGTTGGATGGATTAAGGATGGTTGGATGGATTCAGGGTGGTTGGATGGATTTAGAATGGTTGGATGGATTCAGGGTGGTTGGATGGATTTAGAATGGTTGGATGGATTCAGGGGGGTTGGATGGATTCAGGATGGTTGGATGGATTCAGGGTGGTTGGATGGATTTAGGATGGCTGGATGGATTCTGGGTGGTTGGATGGATTCAGGATGATTGGATGGATTCAGGGGGGTTGGATGGATTCAGGATGGTTGGATGGATTCAGGGTGGTTGGATGGATTTAGGATGATTGGATGTTAATAGGAATGGTTGGATGTTTAAAGGAATGGTTGGATGTTAATGGGAATGGTTGGATGTATTTATGATAGTTGGATGTATTTACGATGGTTGGATGTATTTATGATAGTTGGATGTATTTAGGATGGTTGGATGTATTCAGGGTGGTTGGATGGATTTAGAATGGTTGGATGGATTCAGGGTGGTTTGATATATTTAGGATGGTTGGATGGGTTTAGGATGGTTGGATGGATTCAGGGGGGTTGGATATATTAAGGATGGTTGGATGGGTTTAGGATGGTTGGATGGATTCAGGGGGGTTGGATGGATTTAGGATGGTTGGATGGATTCAGGATGGTTGGATGGATTTAGGCTGGTTGGATGGATTTAGGATGGTTGGATGGATTCAGGTTGGTGTGATGGATTTAGGATGGCTGGATGGATTCAGGGTGGTTGGATGGATTTAGAATGGTTGGATGGATTCAGGGGGGTTGGATGGATTCAGGGTGGTTGGATGGATTCAGGGTGGTTGGATGGATTTAGAATGGTTGGATGGATTTAGGATGGTTGGCTGGGTTTAGAGTAATTGGATGGATTCAGGGTGGTTGGATGGATTTAGAATAGTTGGATGAATTCAGGGTGGTTGGATGGATTTAGAATAGTTGGATGAATTCAGGGTGGTTGGATGGATTCAGGGTGGTTGTATGGATTTAGAATGGTTGGATGGATTCAGGGTGGTTGGATGGATTTAGAATGGTTGGATGGATTCAGGGTGGTTGGATGGATTTAGAATGGTT
>NC_054888.1:1145547-1163197 GCF_018320785.1 Cheilinus undulatus
ATTCACTCTATATGATGTTGTTTAAAAAGGAAAAGAAATGGGCATTTTTTTACATTGTAGATATTTTAATTTTTTGTTTTAATTACTCATTTTCATCAATTTGATTTCTTATCTGCTTGCACAAACATTTTAATTTAATTGAAGTTTTTAAATTGAAGAAAATTTAAATTCAAGTTATTAAGACACATTTATGGAAGTAAATACATTTCTGAATGACCTAGATACATTATTTTATTTGCCTGAAATGTATACCTTTTAAAGATTGATAGTCCAATATTTTACTCTTTCTTCAAAAGTACAGGTATCAGTGTCAGTAAAATAACATCAAGAGGTATCTGAATCTGAATCTTATTGTATTAAAGAAAAAAAAACTGGTATCGCCCATTCTTACATCCCACCTGTGACGCACTTAAAGGTATTCCTCCATTTCACAAAGTAGTGCCAGACCAAAACCTTTTGTGTAGTGAAATGTCGTCATATATTCCCTTTTCTCTATGTGACAAAGAGGGAAAGAGTGAGCGAAAGACAGAGAGAGAGTGTGTGTGTGAGAGGGAGAGGTTCGCACACGCCTACACACACCTGCTTGACATGGTTGACGTGCCTGGTTAGCCATTGTGCTAGTTTGGTCACACAGACCTGACAACCCTGGCGGATGTATATTTTTGAAAAGACCCAGACTGCTTCTCCGGCGCGAAGCTTGGCGTCTACCTCATTGTTCCCTTTTTGAGGGTTTGCAGAGATATCCTCGCAAAGGTAAGACAAATTGTTATTGTGATTTATGTGAACAAGTGTTTATCCCTTGTTATGGTCCATGTTATCGCTGTTTGATTTATGTGTGAAATTAAGGTTGTTATGTCCAGGAGGATTAGAGGTACTTGACTTAAGGTAAGCTAGCTAGCTGAACAGTCTAGCCTTGCAGCATAGCGGTAATGTCGGCCAGGTAGACGGAGCGGGATTTTGTTGAGAGGATAATGAGGTCCAAATAAAGACACAATATTTTTTGTATTATTCCAACTTAGTACCTGAAATAAAGACGAGATAGGGAGGGGTGGTTGATCTTAATGAGTCTGTAAAAGTGTAAGTGATCCGTGGCTAACAAGACGATGTGTTGTGTAGACTGATGTCTTCCACGTGAACTTAAGTTTTCGTCTTTGTCAAATTGTTTTGGAAAATGGCAAAATTATGAGGCTTTCTGTCATTCTGTCGTACTCGAACGACGATGGCCCTGTGTGTTTGCACACTTAAACAGAGTGCCAGACTATTTTGTACACATAGCCATTAAAAATGATTTCCGTCATAGTCTGCGTGCACCATCACTGACTCGGACACCGTAGGTTGATTAACGCATGTCGGCGTCCACGTGCCGGCTGCCCACTGAGAGGCTGAGTCTGGAGGTGTCAGACAGTGGGCTGTAGCTTCTGAAGTGGTGCAGCAGCAGGGTGTTATTCAAACTGTATGTAGTCTGGGGGCTTTAATTTTACGTCCAAGAAATTGTTTTTTTAATGAACATTTTACCTGCATCTCTGTGTAAACCTACGCGAAAAATCATGAGCACTCGTGCTATTGATTTTAAAAATATCTCTTTTCTCATCGATCCCCCTGATAATCACTTGTCATCACCATGCAGCACGGCAACAAAATTTCACGTCACTTATAAACACTAACATGCTTTTTTAGATCAGTCTTGCTATATTATAGATATCCGCTGAGAATAATTAATGTTCCACTGACGTATTCAGCTCTTACAGCCGTGGATTTCTCATGGATTAAGCTATCCCATAAAGCACAGCGCTTCCTATTTATGAGCGCAGCCAAATAAAGTAAAGGAGAACCTTTTCTAAACAGTCTTTCTATTTCAAATTTCACACCTATCTGGAAATAATTAGGCTTACATCGATCTTTTAATGATTTAACACAGAAACTTCTGTCTCCTCTGTCAGCTGCACATAAGGCTTAACAGCTAAAGGAGGAGAAGGCAGAGTTTTAGAGTGAGATTAAAGTGTGAAAACTAAACATATATATATATATATATACAGAATCAGGGCTGGACAGTGAGCGTTTCACTCGCATTTGCACCCAAAAATAGGTGTGTCCGAAAAGTAAAAAATATTTAGGGGCACATGTGCGCATTAAAAAAATCAGCTGAGAGATCCACCCAGGGGGCCTCACTTTGAGCATTTTTTTCTCCTGTCTTTCTGTACATCAGACGGGTTTGTGTATGATTAAAATGATCAAAGTATTTATGTACAACACTGTCTAAACAATGTTCACCTGGTCTTCACACCTTAGTAAATTAACCCTCAATATATCCTTTTTTGGAAATAGGTGCCATTTGTGATCAACTAGGTGCGGGTAGTGTTGGCTCGTTCTCGTTGTCTGTGTTTTGAACTCTAAAGCTGAGATAAGTGTCTGTTGTTGTGGAGAAGTGGATCACATTTTTCCGCTGCTGGACGTCTTCTCTCTGACCTGTACAACTCTGGCAGGGAGTTTTCAGCAAAATGCTCACACCCAGGCAAATCTCGTGTTCTGGGTTAAGTGTCTTTATGAGATTTTTAAAATCCTGGCTTTTCAACAACACTGGGCTCATGTCTTTAGTGGCGTGTTGTGATACTGCCGGTGTTGTCTCTGAGTCATCTTGTGGCGTATTTGAACGAATACCGTGTGAGTTCGACCTCTTCCTTTTCAAAGTTGAACGACTGCTGCAGATCCAGCGCTGTTTCTGTCTCAAAAGTCAGCTAGCTCCCCCCTAGCTAGCCATGCTGCTCTGTTTACCTTCCTCTCCCTCGGTTCTCGCCGCTGATGCATAAGTGCAGAGTTTTCTGGATGGGCGCAGGAGCAGGAGAGAGATTGTGCTCTCTGCTGTGAGAGATGCATTCAGAGACAATGGGAGAAGCTAAACTCCGGCAAGAAAAGCACGCTGGCGGCTCAAAACTTCCACACAATTTATAACTGGATATTCGCGATATAGTCATTTTAACATCACGCTACATTCACAGACCGAGGGCAAACAGGCAGCGCCAAAATGTATTTGTGGCAGGCCTAATTTATTTGTGGCGGTCCACCACAAATAAATGAATGTATGGGAAACACTGCTTGATTTATCTCTAAGTATAGGAACACAGAAAACACGTTTGAATTTTTTCAAGTCTCTCTAGGTTTACTTCTGTCTAACTGCACTCCAAGTTTCACGTTTCATCTCTAACCTGATGAGGTGTGTTAAGCTGCTAATGACTTGAACACGTTTCCTAGTGAAGCTGTTCACAATAAAAGTGTTTCAGAAAAATAGCAGACGCAAGTATTGTTTTTGGCATTGAGTTAGCTTAGCTTTGGCTGCTGTTCAGAGTATACGGCTTGTTTACAGCAGCCTTTCTGATGTCATTTCAGATCTTTGACTCACTGTGGACTTAGAAAAGAAAGTCATAAGTTAAAATACACATTTGAACGGTTAAGCCGTTGTAAGAGGAAGAGCTGCAGCGCTGGCCTCTGCAACCAGCCAAAGAAGCACTTAGCTTGTGTTAAAGCCACAGACAGGATGACAGAGACAGCACACTGACTTAGCTGCAGTATAGCTGTCAGACTTTGAGAGGAAAGAACACGTGTTTCTGCCTGCTAACTCACACTGAGGCGGGTACGATGACGTCATTAACAAGAGTTATCGCGATTGGTCGATAGTGTCCAAACCTCTACTGTAGGCCAAATTCATATAATTTATACCGTCTACCGCATATACCGCGCACCCCTATTTGCAACTATCTCAGGCTTTATAGCAAAAACTTTTTTTATTTTTTTTATTATTGTAGTAATATATTTTCCTAGTTATTTTAAGGTAATTTAATGTAAAGTGATTATGTCGGGGATGGGGCGTTAATCATTTTTGTGACTGTCTTTCAGATAATCAGCTAGTATTGGTCAGTGTCACAGGTCTGTGGTAGTTTTTGTTACTAAGAACTAAGAATTGTGTATTTGCAAATATATCTCAGGCTTTATAGCAAAAACTTTTTTTATTTTTTTTATTATTGTAGTAATATATTTTCCTAGTTATTTTAAGGTAATTTTATATAAATAATGTTAACTGATTATGTTGGGGGCTAATTAAGAGGTATTGCAATTTAATTTTGTCTTTAATGTTATTAATTTTTAGGCTGTCTGACAGTAATCATGGGTAAGTACACCTCTGTCCCTGTGCTTAAAATGGTCATAGAGGTTGACTGAAAATATATTACTACAATGATTAATAAAAAAAAAAGTTTTTGCTATAAAGCCTGAGATGGTTGCAATACACAATTCTTAGTTCTTAGTAACAAAAACAGACCTGTGACAATGACCAAAACTGGCCTTATCTGAAAGACAGTCACAAAAAAGATTAATGCTTTTAATGATCATATTCCTTATTGCAATAGAATTTTTTTTTTTTCCATCTGTTTTTTATTTAGAAATAATGGTCATCACTTGGGGTACCTTATTTTCATCATCTGTGGGGGAGGGCAGAATGAGCCAAAACTACGCAAACATAATGGATCACAAATGGCACTGATCTCCAAAAAGAGGATATATTGAGGGTTAATTTACTAAGGTGTGAAGACCAGGTAAACATTGTTTGGACAGCATTGTATATAAATACTTTGATCATTTCAATCATACACAAACCCGTCTGATGTACAGAAAGAGAAGAAAAAATGCACAAAGTGAGGCCCCCCTGGGTGGATCTCTCCTTTGGATGATTTATTTATGCACACATGTGCCCCTGAATATTTTTTACAGTTTGCACACACCTGTTTTTGGGTGCAAATTTGAGTGAAACGCTCACACTGTTGAGCCCTGGACCACACCTTAACAGTGCTTAATGAGTGTCTAATAATGTTTGGAATATTTTTCTATTACTCTGAGTATCAGTAATTATATAAAGGGTGTCCAGACTATAGCCCGTGGGCCAGCTGGGGCTCTTGGTTTTTTTGAATTGGCCTGCAAGAAATCCATTAAAAAAAAGCCCACATAGGAACATAAAACTTGACTATATTTTTTAGTTTGACTAGGAATGCAAAATATTGGGGTCTATACAATATGGGGATATTTACAAATTAAATTTTGCAGATCAATACCAATATATAAATGTAGTTTAGACCTAACACTTTGGTCCTTGAAACATAGTTTAAGGATGAACATAGAAACATACTAAAGTCTCTAGAACACACTAAAGTTTAAGTAATAGGGATGAACACAGAAAAAGACTTCTGGCGGTAATACCGTATACCTCGGTAAAATATGGGGAGGGTATGACGGTGTTAAAAAGTAAATACCGCCCAAGCCTACCTGATAGGCTATATGATAAATTGGACATAAAAAAAACTTATTTGAAAAGTCTTTTCTCCAGCTGCATTTGTACACAAGAAGCACTGCGCTTCATGTGATGATCAATGAGAAATCCCAGGCTGTAGAAGCTTACTTGTTCAGGAGAAAACGATCGCTTTCAGCGGATATCTTCATTGTAACAAGAGTGAGCTAGAAAAGCATTTCTGTGTTTTATGTGCCGTTAAACTGCGCTGCCATGCTGCAAAACTTCAGCCTAAACTTCTATCTCCTCCAGCACATTAGGCTTGCGCATCCGACGGGCTGAAATTTCTGTGTAAAAACAAACAAAAGGGGATCGATCATTTTCAAGAGGCAAATTATGCAATAAATAAATAAATAAAAGGTTAATAGATTATATTGTTTGAAAAGGCTCTCTTTCCAGCTGCACATGGACAGGACAAACAAACAGCGCTTTATGAGATAATTCCATAAGAACTTAACAGGCTGAATGACCTCAATCTGTCCTTGAAAAGATTATTTTCTCTGGATATCAGGGTCCGACATTAACTGTTGCCCTAATGCCCGGTGCAACTTCAAAAAGCCAACGGGCACGCAAAACTTGTAAGGACTTGCCTGATCAGGCAAGCACATCTGTTACTACGGAGCCCCGAGTATCCAGATGGAGCGGGGCGCTGCCTCCATTGGCTGAGCGTGTCTGCTGACGTGCAGCTTCACAAACTTCACAAAATCTTTATGAAAGTGAACACTGCCATCAGTAAAGATTCATGTTAGGTCACATCAATAAATCTGTTACACACATAAAGAAGACAGGCTTTAACTTCCAAATTTAATCGTTTATTATTTTAAATCTGTATTTTATTATGTAAAATGTATCATGAATTAATTAACAAAATGTTAATGAATTAATTAAATGTGTCATTAATTAATTAAATGTGTCATTAATCAATTAAATGTGTCATGAATTAATTAAATGTGCCATTAATTAATTATTTGTGTAATTTATGAATTAATTAAATGTGTCATGAATTAATTAAATGTGTCATGAATAAATTAAATGTGTAATTTATGAATTAATTAAATGTGTCATGAATTAATTAAATGTGTCATGAATTAATTAATTAATTAAATGTGTAATTTATGAATTAATTTAATCTGTCATGAATTAATTAAATGTAAATTACACATTTAATTAATTCATGACTCATTTAATTAATTCATCGTTCCTGCTCCAGCAGTGCATCATGAATTTATTTTATCTGTCATCCTCTCCCATCAAACTCAGTGGGCGGGACTAATGCTGAACAGTCACAAACCATTGGTTTGGTCTGCGGGATTGTCACGTGGGGGAGTTTCCCACCACACAAACTAACACACAAACATGGCAGCTATCACTGAGGACCTGCATGAGCTCTCCCATGAGTTAATAACAGATATTTTAGTCCTGTCAGAGAATGCTGACACTGGAATTTCGGACCCTGAACATGTGGCTAGCAAAGCAGAGGGATTTACTGAAGTTCTTGGAGTTATTTCTGCTCTGCCTGACCAAGACATTGACCAAAGAGTGTTCGCAAACTTAGATTGCTGCCATGTTTGTCTGTGTCTGTGTGTCTTTGTTTGTTAGGTGGGGAATCCCCTCGTCTGGCTGCCCTGCAGATCAAAGCAATGGTTTGTGACTGTTCAGTGTTAGTCCCGTCCACTGAGTTTGATGGGAGAAGATGACAGATAAAATAAATTCATGATAATGTCTTGGTCAGGCAGAGCAGAAATAACTCCAAGAACTTCAGTAAATCCCTCTGCTTTGCTAGCCACATGTTCAGGGTCCGAAATTCCAGTGTCATCATTCTCTGACAGGACTAAAATATCTGTTATTAACTCACGGGAGAGCTCATGCAGGTCCTCAGTGATAGCTGCCATGTTTGTGTGTTAGTTTGTGTGGTGGGAAACTCCCCCATGTGGCAATCCTGCAGACCAAACCAATGGTTTGTGACTGTTCAGCGTTAGTCCCGCCCACTGAGTTTGATGGGAGAGGATGACAGATAAAATAAATTCATGATGCACTGCTGGAGCAGGAACAATGAATTAATTAAATGTGTCATGAATTGATTAAATGTGTTATTCACATTGAATTAATTCATAAATTACACATTTAATTAATTCATGGCACATGTAATTAATTCATAAATTACACATTTAATTAATTCATGGCACATGTAATTAATTCATAAATTACACATTTAATTAATTCATGACACATTTAATTAATTCATAAATTACACATTTAATTAATTCATGGCACAACACAGGAGCGGTGTTTCCGTTAACAACTATTGATGATGTCCAGGCCATGAACGAGAAGTTGTCGGACTTGGAGTTCATGTCAGGTGTTGTAAGTTCCAGTCTCATGAACTTTTTACTGTATTTGCACTTGCTTCTAGGTTCTCTGTCAGCCATCTATCAGCTGCTGGTTGCATATATCATCAATTGGAAGCTTCACATTTGTAGCACGAAGGACCCATGTATACTGCAGCGGTAAACTTTTCAAAAACGAAATCCATTTGAGCAGTTTAGTCCATTGTTCACACAAACTTAAGTAAAAGGCCCAGTTAAATGCTCCCTATTTATTGTCTGATTGGGGCTCAGTCTCCTAAACATTACTTTAGGCATAAAGCACACACTGTTGAAAGATCTGATATATTTTTTTAAGGATAAATTCACAAAGCAGTGCTTTTATGAGATACACAAATAGGAGAGAATACTGTTTAAGGGTTACTGTGGATTCTTGAAAGTAGTGGCATTGAAATTGATAATCTCAAGATGCATTGTGATGCAGATCAATGCAGAAGCAGCTCATATCAATGCAGATGGATGCTGCTTGGTGTATTTTCACCCTTCAGCTGAGCCTACTCTAAATGCTCAAATAATGACCAGTTTCCCTTCAAACAAGGCTTTTGTTCAATGCATTTCAATGGTAGTCTGTTTTAAACGGTGCAGCTTGTCTTGTCTTTTGGTAGTAGTAGTCACATCTGACTCTGCTCAACCAGTCAACTCCTGTGTTGTGACTTTGCTAGAGCAAAATACTTGCACTTTGCAGGCCTGCACTCGGCAGAGCATGGAGAAACAGAGTGAGAAATCTGAAAGGAAGACAGCGAAAAGACGTTATCTAGGTAGGGTGAACTCTGTATATTTGTTTTCCCCATTGACAATTAAAACAATTGTGTCTCATTTTTATCAATACCATTGCAATCACTAAATGCAGTAATATCAAATATAAGAGACAAAACACACATGTGGAGCAGACATGACGTGTGACATGGAAAATTACTGAACAAGTAGCCAGATATGATTGATTCACTATTATCCCAAAACAGTGCAACACTTCCTTACAATGTGCCAATAATTTTTTTTAAGGCTACAATAGTTTGAGTTCATATAAAATCCTTTTAATGAGTGTATAAAATAACATGACAGGAAGCAGCCCGTCTTATTTCCAACTCAATTCAAAATCCTAACAGGATGATCTGAAGTTCGATAAGATTAAATAAGATGTGTGAGTGAGGGAAGGACCTGGAGAAGGAGCTAATGAAGCTATTTAATTTTAAGATGTAACAAATTTTATTTTAAAATTTTAGAAAATAATTTAACATAAATTAATTAAAATGCAGAAATACACCTAAATCTTTATATTTCAAATATTAAGCCTATTTCAATATTGCCTTCTTCAAAAAGCTATATGTTTATGCAAACCTTTTACTTTACATAGGAATATTAATGTAATGATATCATTCAGGTAAATGACATAAAAAGAATGGATTATTGTGTAGAGAAATTGCTTGTCTCCATGGATCAATAGTAACCATGTGTAGATCTATAGAACATGGAGGCAACATTGGATGAATCGGGATATCAGATTGAATTGTTGGCCTGATCATCATAATAAATATAAATGTGACACCAGTCAAGATACAGAGCTCTACTCAAAGGACTTGGGCAAGCCTTAGATTGGACTTTTGATATTCAACATTAACATGCTAATAAGTTAATTTAAATCAATTTTAATGGCACTTTGTTTGTTTGTTTGTTTGTTTGTTTGTTTGTTTTGAGCACAAGTAACGCACATGCGTTGGTATGACCCTTGTCTAGAGCTGTACATCTTGACTGGTCTCACAATTCGATTTGATTACAAGAATCAGGCCAACAAATCAATTTGATATGATAATACATCAAGATTCATCCAGTGCATTCTCCATTTTCAACAGAACTGGACATGGAGTTAAGAAGTCTGGTAAACAAACTCCAATGCAAATCTGAATTTCTTTAGAAAATGCTTTTTTTGTTACACCTTTTAACTTGATTATATTACATGATAATATAGTAATTAAGATAATACCCATCTCTTATATACAATAAACTGTTCTTATGAAAAATTACAGCTTTTGGAAAAGTTCTAATAGGCTAAATATTTGGAAGTATAGATAAAGGTTTAGTCAGGTTTTCCCCCCTTGTGTTAATTTATAGCCTTATTTGTTTTCTAAAACATTTTTAATAAAAAATGTTTCAAAACAAAATTTTACATCTTTATCAGAGAAAACTCTTTCCTTCCCTCACTCACAAATCTTATTTGATTAAATGAACTTCAAATCATACTGTTAGGATTTAAAACCTGAACTAAATGTGAAAGGTACTGTCTGTGTCATTAAAGGTTTTTTTTGTTTTTTTTTAAGACTCAAACTAACGTGAGGTTAGGACTAGGTTAAAAAAAATTGATTCTCCTATTCAGATCAATTCTCGTTTTGAAAATCAGAAATTGATCTATAACATTGATCCATAATGAGATCGATCTTTTAATAGATGCCTTTTCCCTCTCCTTTGGCTCCACGCGCTACCGGTCTCAGACTGGCGCCAACACGCAGCCCAAGTTGACCTGCACTTGCTTCTAAAAGTGTTTATACTATGATTCAAGGTATAAATTGCATGCCCAATCATCTAATTTTGGATATCTGGGGGCATTATTAATACAAGCTGAAAATCACTTTCTCAAATGGAAACCTCCGCTGGTACAGAGCAGCGGAGCTCTGCAGGTGGAGAGCGCTTATGCTGCTGCTGCTACAGACCCGGCAGACTCGCACACACAGTAGTGATCATCAGGAGCGCTATGTTCAAGATGAGCAAACCCCAACAGTTTTTTGAAAATCCCTTTGCATTGCTCCATACATTGTGCTTTATTGGCCCCTATTCCTCGATTTTACAGCTGCGCAGATTATGCATGGCCCCATCGTTTACAGCAGGGAAATGACGGGGCCCTCAGTCATTTAGAAAGATATGAGTAATAAACTCACATCTGATGTAGACTTTCTACAAAGTTAGCATAATATAACATTAACAACAACATATAATGTACATAATATAATGGATAACATGATGCATGTTTCTTTTTATCAGCACTGTGGTTTTCTTCTTTTAATTAAAGAGCATCTGTCTTTAGTACACACCTCACACAGCAGACAGATAAACATTAAAGGACCACACTGTCTGCACTATATCTGAAAATGTGAATATAACTACTACTACTACATTGTAATCTTCAGTGTAATTATACATCATGGACCTGATCGAACTTTGTCAAAAGTAATTCATCAAATTTACTTGATTTTATTTTTAGTCATTTAACAAAAACAGTTTCAACTTGAACTTGCAGTAAGTGACTTATCTCTGTAAGAACAAACATGGTGGAGCCTGGCAGCTCTGCTCCACTGAAGGAACATCCAGACTTAAAAGAGGACTGCATTTTAGATTTAAACACTAGAGACAGAGGCAAACTGGGAACAAAAAAAACATTTCCAGGATGGGCCACATGGAGCTAAAATAGTGATGTAAATACTTGTAGTGTGGGGTCAATTTTTAATGCAAACCCTGAAATTTTTAATAATGCGCCTAGTTGGAACATTTTTTATACTATTTTCAACTTAAGTTCTTTGAGAATCTCTTAAATGTAGAAGCAACATAGGATTTTTTACTAAAATATCCCTACATTAATTGAAATTGAATCAAACTGAAAATCCAATCTTGAGGCCTCAAGAATCGGAATCAAATCGATTCAGGAAATCAGTTACAATACCCAGCTCTACGTTAAGATGTTGGTATGTCATTAGGTAGCATTTGATTGGGTCAGGAATGACACAATATCGGGCACTAAGTTCATTTAGTTTCCATGCCAGTTTAAGTTCACTCCACAGATGTTTGTTTTGTCTGGTAATGTTTACCAGATTGTCTAGATTACTGCTTACTACTGTTTAGATTACGGTACTGAATCATACAAGACACTCTGGTGTTAAACTGTCGGTGGGGATATCGAATATAATGAACTTAAGAGTCTGTACATCCTCACTTTAAAAACATAATTTTTGCACTTACTGTGGAGTTCTTCGATTCTTTAAACCTCTGTACCACTCACTGGCCAAGCACACTGCCAATACGGAGAGCTGCCCCCCCCAGCCAAAGCCAGACCAAAGCAATAAACTTTCAACAGTATTTGCTAAATTGGTGGCAATTGGTGGAAACTATTTGCATCAAAGGACTGCACTTATGAACTTTCTTTGAGAGCTATTATTGTAAGTAAAATACTAAAAGGCTCTTCCATCTTAATGTATGCGCTCTCTGGGGACTTGACTTCCCCCAGTAATCTGTAGAGAAAAAAATTCTCTGGAAATTATTTTGATATTAGCTGTCATTGTTGTGGGGGGGCATAATAGCAAGAGAGGGTAATAAAGAAGAATCATGAAATGGTGGTAGTAGTAATCATCCAACTGTTCAGTAACCATAGAATTTCTTTTGTGACTTTCACTATGTATTCTCAGGTCGCCATGGTTGGAGAAATTGGAGGTTCTTCAATAGATGACGCAACCCAAAGAATGATGGCATTTATAATGTCACCTGACCTTGCACTGCAATACAACCTCTTTGGACGTCATGGGAAGAAACGCTTCAGGGAGCTACGTCTATTTGATCTTGTTTATGGTAGTTGTCTTTAAGATTAAGTATTTAATAGGGTGGCCACTTTATGTCCAAGGTTTCCAAGGTTTGAACAGTTATTCAAATGTGAGGTTAGAAGTTCATGTTCAAAATGTAATTGGCTTTCAGACTCCAGATAGTAATTTCATCAAGCCATTTGGCCATCTAAATTAGTTTGCTGTGTGAGCAAGCAACTTGAGAAATTCAGTACTCTGTACAAGATTAGTGCCTTACAATGTTGATTTTGACAGCTATTAAAAATGTAGGTGGCTTTCACACTAAGGGCCTGGTCCTGGCTCCGATTGCACTTGAGCCCAAAGTCCGGTTCATTTTTGTCAGTATGAATGGAAGCGAACTGCCCGGGCACCGAGACAGAGCATCCTATCAGCTCTATGACGCCATGCATGGCAGTTTGCTCACATTTTTCCTTAACAAAAGGTGAAAATCATCAAACAGTTTGTTGTAACTCAACTTACGGATGAACACTAGTTTGAGTCGGTGCACAGGCAATTAAAGTCTCTTGTCACCTCAAAAACTGCTGCATCAGTGCAGTGCAAGCCCATTTAATCATCTGATCTGTAGCAGATGTGCAGAAACAAAAGGGTGACGTTGCTGGCCTCTTGAAAAGTGATTTTACATAATCCATGGCTTCAGGGTGGACTTTTTGCTGGGTTAAAACAAAAACAGTCTTCACTCAGGTCATGACCCGAGTGGTTGCCATAGTAGCTTTTTTTTTTTCCTTCTTGGCAGGTTTGTAAACCAGCTACATGCATACCACATGGAAATCATAGGAAACTGCTCACTGTGCTTCATGTATAAAAAATGTACAGCATTCAACGTATTAAAAGTTATAGAACTGGTGCTTGATTGTCTAAAAACAGTTTATATCAAGCAATATGTAAATTTTCTTCTATTTTGAGAATTAAAGGACTTAGTCTGACAGTTTTTGGGGATAAAAACAACATGCAGTTTTATCAATCCTGAGTGCAAAAAAATGCATCTTTTTTTTTCATTTTAAAGCCAAAGTGGTACCAAATGAATGAGCCATTTGGGAGCTGAAAGACTAGTCTTTTCTTGCTGAACTGAACCCTATGATCTGGATCTTTGAACAGAGCAGGAATTAGGATCCTTCATTTCTAAACCCACAGACATAGGGGCCAGCACAGTTACATACCCCAATAAAAAAGTCCCTCTGCCAGAACACACAATTCAGTCAGGCATTTCAACGGCCATCCCAGATAGATGCAGTCAGCCATACATTAGGTTTTAACCTAGTCTTGTTGACCCTCAGCTAGTTGCAGTCTAACAACTAAAAAATATTTAGTTTGTAATATCAAGTTTTTATCAATAGTAAGTCCTTCAATTTCAGTCTTTAAGTGACATTGTATATAGTCTTTGAACTAACTTTATTAGCCAAATTGTTTAATTAATTTAAATGTAAAACAACCATTACTGCACTATAAGTACTTAAAGTGATTTGAAATATACTGATGAAAATATTTCCTTGTTTGAACATCATAGAAATATGGATTTGGAATATCCATCAGTCCAGCACTAGCATTCTAGTTTTTTGTGTCACCAAAGATCAATTTTTAGCTGATCTCCTACTTTGAATGCATTTTTTCCATGGATTTAATGACTTGCGTTGAATTGCCTAAACTTAGGAAATTCAAAAATGGAGGACTTTATAGGGTACCCTATGATGTCATTGTGATTTCAGATGGTAATTGTTCTATTCAATATTATGAGGCATGTCTTGGACTTAATTTACTGGATTCCTTTCAGTTGCTTTTTGTCTTTTGCTGTACTTTTTTAAAAGAAAATAGATAATTGGTCGCCTGTCATGAGTATGTTACAAAATGGTAAAACAAGCTATTATTATTTCTAGGAGCACTGAAGAAGAACATCCTTAAGGACATAAACCAGAAGGATGCGGAGAAGGCTCTCTCAAAATGGTTTACAGGAGCTCGGGACAGAGGGGCAACCGGGCCGTGAGAGCACAGAGGGAGTTCACCAAAAGGGGTGAAACACAAGCCCTCCAATCTCAAGATGAGACACAAATCCAATAGAGATCAACAATGTCATGCTGGAAGTAAAAGTCTCATCATTTACTCCATGGTGGATTTTATCATTAGCCGTAATGTCAGAAATATCCAGCCTACTATGAGCTGTCCTGTAAAACGATGGACTACGCTTCTGTAGAAGACAAGTTTGTAAGACAGCCTCTTTCCAAGAAACAGTTTATTTTGTGTCTAACCCCAAAGCTATTGCATCACCCACAATCCTAGAATGCCACACTTGCATCTAATTGGTGATTCTGCTGTAACCATAGAAATGTCTACCATGCCTATGAAAGAGGACTATCTGCTGTTGATGACAAAAAGTATATGCTATTGTAGTAGTATGACACTATATATATATAATATGCCATCTACAATATATTACATTAAAAGATTTAAAATCTAAACACTACGAATGTAAGTTTAGAATAAAATGTGCATGGTTTGAAAGTTTTAAAAACTAGCTTAACAGTGTCTTAAAGGAATTACAGTACATTGTAGGATCCATAGGTCCTGTGTTCTCCTATAAAATTATGCACAAAGTTTTGTATATTTGCCTTTTTCTCCATTCTCAAGTAATGTTTTTGCACCAATTGAAATGATATATATTGTCATAAGTAGTCAGGTAGCTAGTTACTTGGTTAAAAAGTGTTTGTATACAGATTTGAAAAAATGTAAATTGAGGATTTGAATGGTGAATTTAATTTCAACAACTAGAGCTTCTAAAAAAGTGGATGAGCAGCGTTAAGACTGTCCTGTTGGCAATGTTAATTTTATGTTCAACCTTGTCACTCTTATTACCATCTGTTCTCAACATATGCAGTTTGTGCAATTACTACTTACAGTGTGATAGTTTAACTCAGACGGCCATGATGACACTGACTCATTGCCCGCAAGTTGTCCTGCCTCCATAGCCTATAACCTCTTATCCACACTGTTTTCAGTCAAACCAAGGCTCTACAAGATTAAATTTATACTTTTTCCTTTAAAAGAACAGTTAAGACCTATGGTGACAGCAGTTAAAAATAGTTCCCATGCCTGCCATTGTAGTTTCTGTTATGTGTTCCACAACATTTTGAGCACTTACGCGAAAGCAGCCACTTGCACTGCTTAGAGCACTGCACAATGTTATTGCAGTAAAATGGTTAGTTTTTTGTGATGGCACATTTTATATTAAACTCAAGTTTGTTTTGAACACAGCTGTGTGTCATAGTTTTTGTTGTGAATTTTAGCACCAGTTGTTTAAAATAAATTATTTTACATTTTTGCCAGTGTTTCAGGCCTAGGAGTCTGCTGACCTGCACCTGATGCAGGTAGTGCAGACAACCCTCAAACAAATCCACTTTCTGCAATCTGTGTGTAAAAATGTGCATTTTACTTAGCATTTTATGACCTGACCTTTGTATTCTCTTTGATGTTTAGGGACCCACATGTAGAGCCGTATGGGAAACTGCAGTCAAATCCATCTGGAACCCATTCTGAAACCCTGTTGGCCCCCTTCTTGAGGCTCAGTGAGGTCTTTTTTCCAGGCAGTGATATCGGGCCTATATGGGTCTTATATCAATTGCCCAGGTAGGCCCCATGTAGAGCTCAGGTAGATCCCACTTGAGGCCCATTTAGCAGTCCCATGTGGGGCCTCCACGAAACCTGTGGAGACACCCACTTGGAACCCATTTTTCCGCCCACTTGGGCCCCACACAATGCCCAGTGAGATCTTTCTTCAGGCAGAGATGGGGCCTATATGGGTGCAATATGAATTGCCTAGATAGGCCCCATATAAAGCCCAGGTAGATCCCACTTAAAGCCCATATGGGTAATTACAGGTGGGGCCCCCATGGAACCCCTGGACAAACTCACTTAGAACCCATTTATCAGCCCATTTGGGCCCCACACAAGGCCCGATGAGATCTTTCTTCTGGCAGAGATGGGGCCAATATGGGCCCCACATGAATTGCCCAGATAGGCCCCATATAAAGCCCAGGTAGATCCCACTTGAGGCCCATATGGGCAATTACTGGTGGGGCCTCCATGGAACCCGCGGACAAACCCACTTGGGACCCATATTTGCAGCCCTTATATAACCCATATGGGGCCCACATGGACATGCTGGCTGGGATGGATTCACGATGGTTGGATGAATTTAGAATAATTGGATGGATTCAGGGTGGTTGGATGGATTTAGAATGGTTGGATGGATTCAGGGTGGTTGGATGGATTTAGGATGGTTGGATGTATTCCGGGGAGTTGGATGTATTTATGATAGTTGGATGTATTTAGGATGGTTGGATGTATTTATGATAGTTGGATGTATTTAGGATGGTTGGATGTATTTAGGATGGTTGGATGTATTTAGGATGGTTGGATGTATTTAGGATGGTTGGATGTATTTAGGATGGTTGGATGTATTTAGGATGGTTGGATGTATTTATGATAGTTGGATGTATTTAGGATGGTTGGATGTATTTATGATAGTTGGATGTATTTAGGATGGTTGGATGTATTTATGATAGTTGGATGTATTTAGGATGGTTGGATGTATTTAGGATGGTTGGATGTATTTAGGATGGTTGGATGTATTTAGGATGGTTGGATGTATTTAGGATGGTTGGATGTATTTAGGATGGTTGGATGGATTCAGGAGGGTTGGATGGATTTAGAATGGTTGGATGGATTTAGGATGGTTGGATGGATTCAGGGTGGTTGGATGGATTCAGGGGGGTTGGATGGATTTAGGATGGTTGGATGGGTTAAGGATGGTTGGATGGATTTAGGATGGTTGGATGGATTCAGGGTGGTTGGATGGATTTAGGATGGTTGGATGGATTCAGGGTGGTTGGATGTATTTAGGATGGTTGGATGGATTCAGGAGGGTTGGATGTATTTAGGATGGTTGGATGTATTTAGGATGGTTGGATGGATTCAGGAGGGTTGGATGGATTTATAATGTTTGGATGTATTTATGATGGTTGGATGTGTTTAGGATGGTTGGATGTATTTAGGATTGTTGGATGGATTCTGGGTGGTTGGATGGATTCAGGATGGTTGGATGGATTCAGGGTGGTTGGATGGATTCAGGGGAGTTGGATGGATTCAGGATGGTTGGATGGATTCAGGGTGGTTGGATGGATTTAGGATGGCTGGATGGATTCTGGGTGGTTGGATGGATTCAGGATGGTTGGATGGATTCAGGGTGGTTGGATGGATTTAGGATGATTGATGTTAATAGGAATGGTTGGATGTTTAAAGGAATGGTTGGATGTTAATGGGAATGG